>NC_048593.1:20357400-20524900 GCF_013265735.2 Oncorhynchus mykiss
TATTTTCTCAGAGCAAGTACTGTATCTTGTATTAGCCCTAATATTATTTCCTAAGATCGATCTCCAGTCTCCCAGTGTGAGGCTTGCCAGCCAGGCAGTCTAAAACCTGTGTTATCTTCCAGATGGCTACAAGGACTAGCTCCTGCAAAGCTTCCTCTCCAAGCAGAGAGCCATCAAAAGCTTTTGTTTACAGGCTCCCTGTTGAAGCGATAGAAAATCTGCCAATTTGGCAGCCTGTTGGAAAACATCTGATTTTGTCTGCAAGTGTTTTCGGACTCTGTTCTACATTTGCATAAATCGTTTTCGTTTCCGGGGCCTAAAAGGAGTGCGCAGTGGCAGTGTTGCAGTTTCCCTTCCTGTAAATCTTTCATTCGCAGGCTATTACATCCTTCAGGCCAAATGAAAACTCCACTTAACACTTCAGCCAAAGTAAATAGAGGGAGATAAAAGCGCTGGGGACTTCAAAGCCCAGAGTATTAGTCTCTTCTGAGCCAACATCAAATAGGCTCCACGCAAAAACAATCTGTCATTTCCTCTGGGAATAAAATATTGAAGCGAATTAATCCCCTGTGATAATGCACAGAGTGAAGATTTACCTGAGAGCGCTTAGGCAGCTGGGATGTTGAGATTCTTATTGAATGGAATTTGACACATCTGAGGGGAATCTGGGGCTTGGGTTGCACATTTGGCAAAAGAGGGTTTCTGTTTTCCTGGTTTTATTGAAATGGGTTAAGTGGTAGTCATGAGGGGATGTACAATATGTGATGAAAAAAAAAAGCGCAGGTTAGTGTTTTTCATCATGAATCTTGTTCTGGAGGCAGCTCTGCAGTGTCCACTAGTTGGCACAGACACAAAGTCATTAAATCGGATTTGAAACCTAATCTAACCTTAAACCTAACCATAACCACAATGCTAACCCTAATGCCTAACCCTAACCTTAAATGAAGACCAAAAAGCAAATTTTTTGTTTTCATGGATTTAATCAAACAGCCGAGCACAAATAATTTGTTCAGGATAGTCCTGAGTGTGTGCTCCTGAGATGGGTGGATTCTAGATTAGAGCACATTGTTACTGTAAATCTTTACATCAACATTGAACATCCAAATTTCCACAGAGGTTAAGTGAAGGGAAACCCCTCTAAAACTCTGTAAGTCAGTAACAATACAAGGCCAGTTATTAGTAAACAACAGTCAAATATGTTAACGAGCTTGATATAGTTTGGGATTTGCACTTTTGGGATTAGTCTATTGACACCATTGTTCCAGGCAAAACTCAATTAAACTCAAGTATTAGAAAGGATTTGACATATGAAATAGGATCCTAAAGGTTATGTTTTTGAGACCACAGGACAATTGACTGTGAGGATTGCCTTGTTTTGTACTTCCGCAGTGCTTTATTTCTCCACAAGGGAGAGTTGTTGTCCAACAGATCACACAGAGACAGATGAGCCATTACATTTCTATAAGCCACACTGCAGTAGCTCGCATTCAAGTAATTTCACATGATGTTCTTTCTTAATTAATGGGATCTGAAATGAACAATGGGTGTAACCACACAAACTGTCATGGGCACACACCCATGGGCACACACCCACAGAGCGAGGCCCCAATTCAGAGTGCCACATAAATGCAAGGTCTTGCTGCAGGCACTTACACTGCAATCTCCAGAAAATATGTCTCTCTGTCTCTCTGTCTCTCCTCTGCTAGTCCATTCAAGTTTCATTTGAAAACGTGCTTGATATCAAAGCCAGGATCTTCTCTTGATCATTACATAGATAGGCAACAAGGAAGACATATTGAATCTATTAACTAGCTTTCTATCCTTGCATGTTCCCCAGAACTATATCTAAAAGATAATCAACTAAGCATGACTAGAAGCAGAGAATTTGCATGTTTTATTTTCTCTACCTCATTTGGGTTGGCATTTGGCATTGCACTGTAAAACAACACTAATGTTTGCCAAAATAATTTCAACTGATAGACTAATACTGTTGCTAGAGTGCCTTGATGACGACATGCAAGCAAAAAATGCATTGTTTACGTGTGCTATCGGCCCACTGTTGGTCTAAAAGCACTACAAAGTGGAAGTCTGTACACTCATTACAATAACGCCACAACCATTTGTCTTTTTCAACAGGTTTCATTAGAGAAGAGCACGTCATCGATAGCAGAAATAGCCACCCCACGGATCCTGCCTTGTTTCTAATGCTTTCTAGCAGACCACTGTAGCTCCTCTATCTCTATTCTCTGCCTTCTCCGGTTTTAATTTGGCCTTATTAATCATAAAAGCATCACCAAGCAGCCGTTGTAGGGTAAACTGAGAGGAGAAATGAGCCCCTAAAAATTCATTTTTTCACTCAAGTGGACAAACACAACAAGGAACACAAAGGAAAGGTTCTCTGCTCCCAGATCAAATGGCAAGGAGACAGAAGAGAAACAGTACTGTAGACGTGGTAGCTCCAGTTGCTCACACATACATGAGCTACACACACACACACACACATGCACGGACACACACGCACACGCACGCGCGCACACGCACGCGCGCGCATACACACACACACACACACCTATGCACGGAAACAGACACACGCGTATGTGCATACACACAGGCAGACACAGACCCAGACAGATACACGCTTGATAGATAAGGTGCAGTATGCCGTGCACTGAAGGGTAAAGGAGAGACTTTGGAGAGTCAAGCTTCTTATCTTGTACCTGTTGGAGAGTGAGGTTAATGTTTTGACATTCTCTTTTTAAGCTGGCAGCCCTCTGACTGCCTATGTTTTTAGTCAGCAGTCTCTATTTCTATGCAACAGATGTGTCCCACTGTCAGTAGGGCCTCTGACAAAGGAAGATGGAGAGCGCACTCTTCTTTTAAACAGTTGCATGTGGGGTTTCCCTTTTCCGCCGGCCGGCCAGGCGTTAGTGAGGAACAGTCGCCACTCTACACTCCTCTGCTCCATTCCATATATAATTTTAATGGTGGGGGAAAAAAAGGTTTAATTGATGGCTTTCCATGTGCAAAACTTCCATGAAAAAAATACCCTGAAAAATAAGAGAAAGAAGAGAGAATTATTATGCTGTCTGTGGCCAGTTTGATGATTCATTCAATGAATGTAGACTATCTCTAACAAAGAGGGAATTCTGAGAAGAACTTGAAGGCATTTGATGTTGATTGGAGGGTATTATTGTATGACCCCATAGCTCATAGCAGAGTATGAATTCAGTGTTTTTAATGCACATTATATTCATACTGTATATGCAGTGTATACACACAACCTAGGTTGTTTTGTGGGTCCTCACAACCTGTGGAGAGTGCATGCTGTTGTTAGCTGAGAATAATGTTGCAGGATATGTTTGGCTGTAATGAATGGTAGAACATAAGAGAAGGAAGATAAAGGCAAACAGTTTGTTGTTTTGATTTCACCTTGACCTGTTCAAAAAGAAATCACCATAAGATTTTAACTAAGGGATTGTTTCTACCTACTGTATGCATAACTTGAAAGCCTTCCAAAAAAGTATTATAATATGCACAATTAACCTAATTTCACTTTATAGTCTATTTCTGTTTCTTTGGTGTGAAAATAGAATAATAAAAACAGCTTAAATTATATTTCTCCTACAACTGATTTAGCCTATTTTGCAACCATAATTTTGGAAACTTTTCACACCCGTATCTCCTAAATGTCTTAACAGTTGAAAAGACGTGGAAGTGATATTAGATACCTGATTGTCTGTGCCGCAATTGATTTTGAAACTGTGGCAGAAAAATCTTTGCTGAAGGCATGCGGACACAGATAAGCGACTGCAAGCATACATTATTGTCTTGACAAGAACTATGGGAGCTAAATTATATTCCACCGTGAAATTGTTATTTTTCATGATCACTAACACTGCTTTCCAATTTAATCAGCTTCAATAATTTACATTTTTATACCATGAAATATACAAGAACAACTTACATTAGGCTACACTAGCTAGTTGTTGTTAATTTATAATTGTTAATTCACAGCCTATCATTTAATATGCCTAAACAACGAAGTTAAATAATATATTCATTTGAAATGTAGTTGGTTTTATTTATGTCATCTGTTTATTTTAGACGGACACTTTGATATTTGCTGTGTGAGAAGATATTTCACTGACATTTTGATATCATCACTGTTTATTTATTTAACAATCAGGATATGCAAAATAAACGAGGAAAAAGTCCTTCATTCGGCTATGCAAATGTGCATATACAATAGCCTACAATAAAGATGTATAAACATGAATGTTTTTCTTTTTTAGAAAAAACGAACAATTAATACATAACGTTATTATATTAGAACATATTACATCAGAAATGAATAAGCATTTAAAAAACGGGTTAGGTAGAATTAAAACCCAGAGCTGGTGACACCCGGAGTCAGTCGCCCACCAACACCGCAGCCGTCATTACTTGAAGACCATCTCCGTCAGCGTGGCATCTGAACTTGTTCAAACTTTTTGAGAGAAAAAACATATTCTCAAAAGGTCTCCTTGAACATTTTCTACTTTCCCCAGCACATGTCTCCTGGAGCTAAAATTGCCTGGGTCATTATATAGGAGGCAGGGGTTTCTGAGTTTTCTTAGCAATTGGCGAGGAGAGCGGAAGTTATTCTAACAATTTTACCTGATCGACCCCATTTTTCTCCGATGGATTTTTTTTACAGACTTGTAGCTTTTACTTTTTCTACATCAATGTAGACTTTTAGGATGAATCAAAGTTTGTTTAGATTATTTTCATGAGACACTTTATATGATATTTAAATACCCTTAAAACTTGAGAATATGTCAATGGACCAATGCTCTTATTATGATTAACTGAAAAGTGTAGACATTTCACCCTCCTACATTTACATAGCGTATTTTCCATCAAACAAATACTGTAAGATATAGGCTATACTGTCTAAAAATGTACACCAACTTTGGCTAATACATATTTACTTAGATAGGCCTATTTAGATAGGCACGCAATAGATCAGATTTAGAATAGCATTATTAAAGTGAACTAATAAAATGTTATACAATTACACTTCCTACGACAACACCGAGAAACGGGTTTACACACGGTGCTCAATAAATCAACTAGCTCCATGTAAGTAGTCTCTGACCCTCTAGGTTCAAAGTATTTTATTTGAAAATGTATCCCACCACTGCATGGCGCTAAGGCACCGTTTTATCATAATCATATTCACACATATTTATCACAATAAGCCTACACATAGGATATATGAAAATCATAATAATACTAATTACAATACTGTTTGATAAATAACCGTTAAGGAATCTTATTGGAGTGGCAGAAATGGAGGCAGTCATTGTATAGATTATATAGCCTTTAAAGTTTGATATTTGTTTTTAAAATATTAGGGAATGCTACTGTTTATTTCAACTTGAAATAAAGCCTGATGGATAATCGAGATTAAACAGTGTGTTAAATAATAGTGTCATTTTGTTCATTACTGAATTTTATTTTTTTTATGTCCCAATTAGGTGTATACATTTCGGCCACGTCCATACTGTAAACGCTATATTTTTTCAGGCAAACAATGCTTTTTGAATTGGATTTACATGACCTTTGATCCCGTTTTTATCTTGACAATGACAATAATATGATTTAAATCTTATTGATTTTATTGAACATTTATACTATATTAAAGTATTTTAGGCTATTTCTTATTATAGCAGTGACAATATTCAGTACTCATTTAAAGTTGCTCATTCGTTTTTATTGATCATCAAAGTTCTATATCTCCTTTCTCTTATGTAGATGAAAATGGCCTATTGCTATATGACTTTATAAACCAGTCAGGTTTGAGTCACCTTAGAAATACATTTTAGATGGAGTTCTTTCTCTCAGTATCTGCCTCTCTCTCTCTCACTGCTCCACAGGAAAGCTTTTATGAGCCAAGACCTTCTTTGCTCTGTTGCTGCTGTATAGTATACTGCTCGCCTTCACACAACCATGCACACCACACTCACACCGAAAAACTAGAATGCCCTCCCCTCCCTAACATCAAAGTGTACAGTGGTGCAGTAACTTTGGGGTGAGAGATATGGGCAAGGTTACAAATCATCTTTCCACAGACGTTATCACCAATACCCACGAAATGGAGTTCCTGGAATTACAATCGTCTGGAATCGCTCTAACTCACTCACTTCCCCTCACATCTCCTCCTCCTCCTCCTCTTCTCTATCCTTCTATTTCTCCTCTCTCATTCATCAAGCTAAGCAGTATGGATCAATATTGGTTACACAGACATTTGCTCTGCCATCACCTGAAAATCTCTCCTGAATGTGACGTGCTTTATGGTAGACTGTCACATTGTGTAGCCTGGCCCAATCTTCTATAGTAAAGTAACTGCTATTCTCAAGATTCTCAGATAAGGCTAAATAATATTCTGCCAGTGAAAGAAACACGTTGTTAAGTGTTTCCAAAAAAACTTCACTATTGAAATGAATAGAGCCCAAAGTTTATATTCAGTTGAATTTGCCTAATATATTATACCCCTGCAAATGAGCTCCAAGAAGGTCAAATCCTACAATAGGTAAAGGGCAATTGTGTAATGCATTGGCTAGGTACCTATACGAAAAATGAAGTAGGCCATGTTAACAATGATTATAACAAGCTACACTTGGCCTGTACAGTTCAGTCCTTTGTTTATGAATAATTTGACCCTTGAACCATAACCAATTTTCATCTGCATAAGGGGTTCAATCCTCTACTAACTGAATGGTATCCCACCCAGCCAGGTCACTCGTTATACAAGTCCATATTCGACACATGTCTGAGGACGTCGGGAGATGATGTGGAAACCGGCCACTAGGGGCAACATTGAGCGCTGTTACCTTCAAGTAGGTTTGGGTTTTGCTGGACGGGGATTGCTAATGTACGTCAGCATCTGCCTCTGATTCAAATGCAGTGATAGAAAGTGTTTTTTTGATATTTCGGTTTGAAGCCTATTCCAAACAACCCTTACCTTAACCATTCTTAGTAAATGCCTAACCGTAAGATTTCTTAACCTTAAACAAACTCGACATTTACAACAACTTTGAACAACTTTGAATTACTGACTGATTGACACCCAAGGTTTCCTCTACAAGGGACAATGTGGGACACACACACACACACACACACACGCATAGAACATGACATCCCACAAATACACCCTGTACAGTGTGCACATGTTCAAAAACACAAACTTAACTTGAAGTCACCATTACTTTCTGCACACACAATCTCAGGTTATGCTGTGCTTGCTACATCATTGCTTTCTCCCTTCCCTGTTTCCTTGGAAGTTGCTCAGATGATGTAGTGACAAGTCACAATACACCCCCCTCGGAGGAAAACCTAGCCAGGACTTTCATCCTTAGAAGTACTTATTGTTCTGTCTACAGACATATCATCACCCAGGACTTAGGGACCGTGAACTGCCACTCCCGAAAGCCTCTGTCCAAATCTGATTATTCTTGTGTTTCATCAGGTTGAGAGATCTGGCTAGAGGCTGTATTGGCATTTGACTCCTCCTTCATACTCCATAACAGCTAGCACCAACAATACAAATAGCACTTGTTTCATAAAAACATATGCAAAGTACATCATCGTTTTTCAATCTCCTAGTTTGTTTGGGCCCTACCAATCAATCCTCTCATTGGGATTATTGTTGTCATGCTGCGCACTGATTTATTATAGAGATATCACTGGACTAGACTGCCTTAGCGGGGTCAGCCTCTCCCCACTTCTCTCTCTCTCTCTCTCTCTCTCTCTCTCTCTCTCTCTCTCTCTCTCTCTCTCTCTCTCTCTCTCCCCTCCTTCACCTGGTATTGAAGAAAAACTTGGCACATGGAAGCGGTCCTGTTGTGCTGTGAATAAGACTGCAGTGTACAGGTTTCCAGTGCTTTGGCCCTCTTGTCATAGTTTGTATTGTGTGTGTGTATTCATACCTTATGCCATAAGTATGGAGATACTGAGATCTCTCTATCTCTCTCTCTCGCTCTCCCCTTCTATTTCTCTCCCACTACTTTCTCTTGCCTGACTTGCATTAAAAAGCCTGTCATGAGGAGGTATTCAACACTCCCAGCCTGCCTGACCCCCAATACCCCACCCATATGCGAAAGCAGGGCTACACCTCAGCCTAGAGATTAGCATCCAGAGTGGATGGGTGGGGAGGAGAAGAAAGGCTAGAATGTGACAGAGGAATGGAAACTCTTTGGCAGCCTTAAGAGATTGACCATGTTAAAAAAAAACATTCACCCCATAAAATAAAGCCTCCACTGTGGGTCGTGCAGTGAAATGTTTAATCTCATTCAATGTCATCCCACTTTCTGTGATCATCACGATGGCCTTTATTGCATTCTCTCCTGCCATGCGTGTTCTCCTTACCATCAGTGTAAAAAACTATCAATTTGTTTTGAGGGCGACTGAAGCTTTGTGTGGGATGGCATTGTGAGGTAGGTAGGCTCAGTCCTTGGTCTGTGAACACTAGGTCCATCTATAATATTCCCCTCAATAGGGTCTCTATCCAATGTGTGTGAGTGTGTGTGAGTGTGTCTGTGTGTGTAGGAGAAGAATGATTCAACACCCTCCTCATCACCCCAGCACTTCAATACACCATTCTATCTCCCTTTGCTTTCCCAACAAAGAAATGCGCTTTTATGTACCATATTCTAAATCCTCCTTCATCCTTTACGAAATCAAACAGTCCCCCACACCGTCTCCCGTCAGCAGCATCACAGATCAAAGTCACAGTGAAGTTAGAGTGAAATTTATAACAAACACCCGGCATCACTAAACCTTAAGTGTGTGTGTGTGTGTGTGTGTGTGTGTGTGTGTGTGTGTGTGTGTGTGTGTGTGTGTGTGTGTGTGTGTGTGTGTGTGTGTGTGTGTGTGCACTGCAGGGCTCTTTATTTCAGCCAAAAAAACAACCTTCAGCTCTTTGGAGCTGACTCTGTCACTCTGCTGCTACACAAAGACACGCTAAAATAAGTGCAGGGCTTTTTCAGACAGAAATCAATTAGAACAGCTCTGTCACAGCATACATGAAACAATGCCACTGCACTTACCACTACCCTGCGCATGCACATGAACACACATACACAGACACACACACACACGGAGCATTATGCCAGGCGTAGATTATCATCAATGTCAAATTCACGATCAAATGCCCACAGAACATGTTTTCCTCATGCACTGCATTAGCATGTAGCATGTCATTGCACTGGCAGAACCAGCCAAGATACAGTATGATATGATCAGGGATGGATCACTTGCTTGATGTTTATGTTCAAACACTACTTTTCACCTATCTAGCAAAAATATTCATTATAGAAAACACTCTCTCCCTTTAGTATTTCAGTCGACTTCATAGTGATGGGAGCATTCCAATCCATTATAGTACGGTTCCACAATGAAGTGGTCACAGTGGTGAAAAATTTGACAATAAAACTGTCCGTGCTGATCGTACCCTGTTTTACCAGTAACACTGAATGTCAGTGAACGCACACTCACATATAAAGAAATGTGTATGATAGTAAACCTACGGCCCCTGTCATGCAACAAATCCCATGAACTTGGCCTCCATCACGATGGAAATGCTCCGGCACTCCGTTGCCAGGGCAGCTGATGGGGACTGAACACTGCACATTTTCAACAACCCGCTTTCAGACCAATTCATATGGCTCCTAAAATGTTACAGGACTCCATTGTGCGTTCACAAAGCATGCATGCAATTAAATTTCCGCTCTGTGTTTCACGTTCACCCACGAATTGGCCCTGTTACAGGCCTGAGTTTCCATTCGAGAAACCCCCGCTCCACCCCCTTGGCTGGGACCCACCCTGGCCTTTAGCTCTGAATGGTTGGCCTTTTGGTGGGGCGTATTGGGGACGTCAAAGCAGTGCATGCCATCTGAGCCCCACAGGGACGTGGGTACTGAGAGAGGTAGCCACTGATCAGGCTGTCGGCAGGTGAGCGGGACTAGTAAGCAAACATAGAGTCTTATTGCCACAGTAATGGCATGGTGGTGGTGTAAATCACGGTGATACATTATCTTAGAAAGGATTTAAAAGGGGTTGAGATCATGATCTATATTATAATACAGTAAGCCACAAACTGACAGTGGGGTTTTCTCCTACAACTTTGTGCCAATTTCCTTCAGTTTAGGTTCAAGAGAAGATTGTTGTCCGGGGACATACAGCTGGCCTCTTTATATTCCTCTGTTTTTCACGCTATTTACCCATTCTTTTTCTGTTTATGGAATGATCCTTATTATGGGTAACCTTGCTTTCACGGCCAATTTGTAAACCCATAATTCTCTTTGACTGAACTTCATATTTTCTATTTTTTTATTTAACCTTTATTTAAGAACAAATTCTTATTTACAATGACGGCCTACCCTGGCCAGCACTGGGCCAATTGTGCGCCGCCCTATGGGACTCCCAATCACGACTAGATGTGATACAGCCTGGATTTGAACCAGGGACTGTAGTGACACCGCTTGCACTGAGTTGCAGTGCCTAAGAGCATTCCAAGTTGCAATGGCAATGATGAAGGGCCTTCCATGGTCTAGTACGCAGCCACATGATTTTACAGCGCAGGTTCAGATGCAGGCTTTTATGGTCACACAGCGTGCCACCTGTGGATACAAAATGAGTAGCCTAACAATTATTTACATGACCTCAATTGCATTTGCAACCAAATCATTTTCTGTGCGAATTCAATATTAAATGGTTTAGCCTAAAGATTTGGCCTTGGCCTACTGCAGGCATGTATTAAGTTGTGGGTGACATGGGTTCATTGTAGGCCTATCAAATCATTGAATTTCCAAGGGAAAGCATGATCCCACAGGACATGTTTAACATATTTTTTTTAAATGCTCTGGATTTGAGAAGATAGCATAGACCAAATTGAGCTTGTTATTTGGTGGTAGCTTTACTGTCTGTCCTAAAATATTTAACTACATTGGATCAAATTAGCGCCTGTAAGGGCCGGTTGCCTTTAGTAGAGTCTTATTATCACAGTGATGGCATAGTGATGACTTAGTGATGTCATAGTGATGGCGCAGATCACAGGGATAAATAACTGTAAGGATTTGAAAGGAGTTGACATCCCGATTAAATTAAATGTCAGATTTAATTTATAGGAAGCATCTTTTGTTTTTTCAAACCAAATAAATAACTATACTTTTGATGTAATAAAGCTTTCTGTGTAAATTGAGGGAATGTGGTACTGTTTGGGAGTAATATTAAATCCAAATTATGTGTGTCATTCTTCTGTCAAGTACTTCTGCCAGGAAAATGCATGCCATGCTTGGCAATGGTTTTATGGTACCTGTACTTGAACTGCACTTCAAGATGACAATGCATTTTATTGATTCATTTGAATGCGGTTCTTCTCTTGGATATATGAATGTTTGAAAAACAGAGTCAGAGAATCTCCACCATCACAGCCCCCCTACCACAGAGATTTCTCATGTACCACACCAGCACCACTATTCCCAGCACTACACTACACTACAGGCGTCTAATGACAGACGGAGTGAGAGATGGGAGGATGAGAGTAAAGAGGAGCAGAGGGCAGAGGGGGTAAAGTGGCTGAATGGCGGCTCCCGCCTCTCTCCCCGCGCCCTCGGGAGCTAATGAGGGCCCTATGCTTTAGGAGGGAAAGATAAACATTATTTCTGGCATATTGTGGCCGCCAGCAGCTTATTTATAGCCTGGCTTTTGTGTGCTGGGAGCAAATAAGGCTTCAGATAAACCAGTAAAGCAGGAGCCCATGCAGCCATCCCTGGCCCTCCTAGCCTCACCACCACAGCAACCACTCCAGGGGGACATCAAACGCTCGCCCTCCCGGCCCTGGCTAATTGTACACCTATTGTTCCTATGTAGGACCCTAAGAAGCAAAAGAAGGAGAAAATGGAGGGAGAGAGAGCGGGGGAGAATAGGGCTTTGGTAATGAGGCTCCTGCAGCTGAATAAATATGGTCTAAAACAATATGAACTGTTTTGATGCCTCCCTCTGGGCCCACTCGGCCAGTATACTCATTACTCACCTTAATGACAAATAAGGCCTTATTAAAATCAGCCTTGTTACAAGGATAGGGCACGCATGAATGCTATGGCCAAACCCAGGCTCTTTCATTAGTTGAGGTTGAGAGTAAGAGAGTGTTTATGTGTGCATTTGAAATAAGTCTGTGATCCACAATTGCTCAGGGAGTCGTGTATGATACAAAACAACCTCATACTTTCCTCATCTTTATGATACAGGAAAAAACAATGGCTGTGATTTGACAGGAGGCCTGCTAATACGATACAGTTTTGAAGAGTCTGGGATGCTGTGGTATGACTGTGGTTTAACATTACTGGGGTTATGTACTGTATGCCATTTCTCAATGGGGATCTCCAACAATTGTGAAGAATAATCTGGCAGAGACTCTGACTAATCTCCAATGGGAATACAGTATCCAATGTTTAGTATTGCAGAATGCTAGAGGTTGCATTGAAGAATTGCATGCTTTCGCATTTTACATTGGCATGGAACCTGAATGTGATTTTCTCAAATGTCATGTATTTTGATATACAAACAATATATAAATACACCTTCACCTAAGAATTATATAAAAAATAAATACCAATATCTGAAAGGTTACTTGTGATGTTTCCATGAGTACCTCAGCAAAGGACTGTACTCACAACTGACAGGTTAGAGAGTTATCACTGGACCTGTACACCGTTCCTCTCAGAATAGTCAGACAAAGGGTCAGACGCATACAGCTGACTCTCTCCTCTGTTCCCCTGCTCCCCAGGTAGTCAGGCAATCAGACAGGCAGACCCCATTGGGCCAGGCTGGCCTCAACGACAAGAGGTAACATAGGAAACGTAAATCTGTGACACTCAAATTAGTATGATGTTATGTTTGGTGTGGTTATGTAAGACAGAAGGTTAGTTAAGTCAAAAACAAAACCAGGGAAGTTGATCTGGGAGGAAGGATGGGTGTTTCACGTGAATGTCTAGTAACCCAAAGGTTGCGTGTACGAATCACATCGTGGTTAACTTAAGGATTTTAGCTAATTAACAACTTTGCAACAACTTACTACATTTGATCTAATTTGCAACTACTTAGCATGTTAGCTAACCCTTCCCCTAACCCTTACCTTAACCCTAACTCCTCAGCCTAACTTGAAACCTAACCTTAATCCTAATCTTAACCCCTAACCCTAACCTTAGCCCTAACCTTAACCCATAGCCCAAGCCTTAACCCTAACACTAACCCCTGACCCTAAACCCAACCCCTAGCCTAGCTAACATTAGGCACCTAGCCACCTAGCTAACATTAGCCACAACAAATTGGAATATAATGCAAACGTCTAGCAACCCAAATATTGCATGTTCGAATCACATCACGGACAACCCCTAATCCTAACTCCTAGCCCTAGCCCTAACCTTATAATCCTAATCTTAACCCTTAACCCTAACCCTAACCTTAACCCCTGACCCTAACCCCAACCCCTACCCTAGCTAATGTTAGCCACCTAGCCACCTAGCTAATGTGATAATGTTGAATCAATGTGCAAAACTGATTGGATGTGTAAAAAGTCATCAACATAAAGGAATTAATTTTTCCAATGACAGGGTTAATATTTTTTGTTGATTTCATGTTGAATTCACATTAGCGGACAATTCAATCAAATGTGCATAAAACTAGACACTGAACTGATGGGACATTAGCAGGCAGGCAGGCAGTTAGCAGGCAGGCATGCATGCAGGCAGTCAGGCAAGAAGTTAGGTAGTTAGTAGGTAAGCAGGCAGACAGGCAGGCAGGCGGCTGGACTAAGGTGACTAGGAGTTCAAAGGGCAGAGTTCAGAGTTGACGCTTTCCAAGGTAAACCAACCCCCAAGTGGGCCATATTTATGAGGTGTTATTTTTATGGAGCGGCGGGCAACAACAGGTTTAAGAGGGCCAGTGTAACCTTACTGGGGCCAGGCCTGACCTGGACCTGGGGTGCAATAATATCTCAGGGCCACAATTAGCACGAGGGCCGCACTGAGTCAGCCCTCGCTGCATCAGACCCCCTCGGCCTCCACTGGGCCCCCACTGCTGTCTGGCTCTTCCCTCCCTGACCCCCTCCTCCTGCCCCTAGACCTCATGCTCTTCATGCTCCAAGGGCAGGTGAATGCTGGCATGAAGCCAGATGCTACCTCACGGCCAGCCTTGAGTTGACTCATATAGCAGGAGGACAAAGGAATGGACTAGAGAAGATGGGTTTAGATGAAAAGACTTATAGACTAATTGTATTTGTCTGATCCAGTAGATTCAAAGACAGTTTGTCTTGCAACAAATGCAGTTGGTTGTAACCTAAACCCTGCTCAATTCTACTTATGTTATGTCTGTTCTTGCTGTAATGACACCACCACAGCCCCTGGTTTGCGTGCCCACTGCCCAGGTATGCCAACTTCCTGTTGATGCATGTGGGCATCTCAGATGACAACTGACAGTATCTTTTTAGTTCAGCTTTCATCACCTCGATGGCTGTAATGGTGTTGCAGATCTGTTGTGGCTTTTTTCACTGCTCTTTCTGACAGATGTTTCTGTCAAGTGTAAACCCCCATACACACACACCATCATCTATAAGTCTATCCAGTCCTATTGAATCACCCTGTCCATCCCCATGCCTGTTTCCATGTCCCCTCCTTCCCTCCCCTCACGGTCTCTCCCTGCTGCACTGTGTACTATAGGACCCCGGCCGGCCCCGCCGCCTGCGCAGCGCTGACAGATGCTGCGATGCTGTTAGACAGAGTGAATATGCAGCAGGAGCTCACTGGCTCCAGCCACATATACTGTCACTACCACTTAGCCTCAGCCTCCAAACTAGCAATTAACTCCCAGAGCCCCCATCCCCAATGCTGGCCTCTGTGGCCAAACGCAGAGCCTGGGCCCCGGGGCACGGTGACCCCCACTCTCCCCTCCCCGCAGTAACCCTCTAACCCCCACTTCACCACTCCACCCTCCCATCATCTACCCATGTCCCCTTAAGCCCCTCCGCGACACGCACATGCTCAAAGACATTGTGCCTCTGTGTGTGTCAGGCCTCTGAACTTTAGAAAAAGAGGATAAAGTCAATTTGTCTGTATTTGTTCTTCAGAACAGATTGTGGTCTTACAGGGAGTCAGCTCAGTAACAGGGTGAGACATTTGTCTGCTTCAGGACTGATACGGGAGAAACATGCAGGGCCCAGCAGAGAGGTTGACAAACCATGGGTGAGCCATCACTTGGTCAGTATCCATCTCCAGTACTGCAAATTAATGTATAACAGTTACATTCATAATGGCAATATTTTGGGGGGTCTGTACTTTATCTTACATGACTTCAATGAAGCGTTGCACTTTTCAGGAAAAAAACATCTTCTTACTACTGCGTGTAGAAAGTGTTATACTGGAAGCGTGCCAACTTGAATCAATCAATTTTCCTATCTCTTATGATATTTGTTTGGTCTTTAAATCTTATTAGGTAACAGTAATTTGGCCTGTGCGCCTAACATTAATCCACAGCTTTTTCTGCTTATCAAAATGAAGATGTTTTGTTGGCTCATGAATTGATCATAAATGTAACCTGTAACCCTTTGGAGATATCACTGCACATCTACAGTACATAATACATTACGAAACCAAGAAGGAAAGGAATTACGTTTATTTTTAAACCCTATATTCCTCTGTGACCATCCGCAATGCAGTTGTGACACACATAGGCTCATGAGACCTGGAAGTGGAGTGTTTGACCTAAAGTCTCATGAGCAATGCGAAGGACTCCCTCATCATAAGAGTCCACAGGGCTTTGGTAGAGTACTCCCACCTCCTCCTCCCCCACCCTCACCCCCTCCAAGGCCCTACTCCTCTCTCTAATGAGAGGTTTGGATGAGAGTCCCTATCACCTTCACTCTTTGGCCATACAGGCCCCTATGCCACCGCACTCATATCCTGCCTTTTGTTTACCTCTGACTCAGACTGTGTGTGTGTATCTGTGTGTGTGCGTGTGTGTATACATGTGGGTGTGTATGACCCTGTTAGTGAGTGGAGGTTACTCAAAGGCTGTTGTTCAGGATCTTTCTGGTGAACTGGCATTGGGTACAGGGCTTTTGTGACATCACTCATTAACCAGGTTTATACTCTTATGTTTATGCTCTGTCGTTGGAGAACAAAAGCCTAAATGAGGGACAGGGGAACCACTTGAAAGGGCTGCTATAAACAGATCATGATGTTTTTCCCGCTATTAAGCTTCTTTGCTCGTTAGACCAATACATTTTAGGCATAACGTTCTAATTTACCCTTATTAAATGTTCAAGAAAGCTCAGGTTTCGAGGCAAGATTTGAGCCCATTGTTTCTCAATAGATGATGACAAACAAAAAACAACCATTCCGTGAAATAACCATTCCACCAAATGTCCCGTTAGTTGCTTATCAGTGCGTCTCTCTTGCTAATTCGGTCAGCATGCTACAATGACTACACAGAGGAAACTATAAAGACATTTATAAGTGGCAACATTGCAGCGGTATTGCCCAAATGCAAAACATTTCTATAATCCTTCACAAACGTTCCCTGTATGAGCTCTCATCAAAGGGCTCAGGAAGTGATGTCGTGAACTATGCCTGTGCAGACACACAACGTCCTTGGTTTCACAGGCTTCAAGGGCGTTTCATTCGAGCACAATGGCGTGATGGTCACTCTGTGATGCTAGAGGGAGTGAGACTTCTCTCTGCTTAGCTGTCAATTGCTCCATCGCTCTTTGTTACCCACAAACTCTGAGGCATAAGGCCAGAGTGAAGGGCACTGGAGAGTAGTGTGTGTATGTGGTGGAATAGGGAAGGACAGATGCTTGTAAAATAAAGGTTTCTGAGGACAAGGTCAAATAGATTCAGATCAGTTTGATGGTGAGGTCATAGTACAACAACAGATGTACAAGGTCAACATTACATGTACAGTGCCTTCGGAAAGTATTCAGACCCCTTGACTTTTTTCACATTTTGTTAGGTTAAATACTTATTTTTTAGGCCTCCCGGGTGGCGCAGTGGTTAAGGGTGCTGTACTGCAGCGCCAGCTGTGCCACCAGAGACCCTGGGGTTGCGCCCAGGCTCTGTCGTAACCGGCCCCGACCGTGGGGTCCGTGGGGCGACGCACAATTGGCATAGCGTCTTCCGGGTTATGGAGGGCTTGGCCGGTAGTGATATCCTTGTCTCATCGCGCACCAGCGACTCCTGTGGCGGGCCGGGCGCAGTGCACGCTAGCCAAGGTTGCCAGGTGCATAGTGTTTCCTCCGACACATTGGTGCGGCTGGCTTCCGGGTTGGATGCGCGCTGTGTTAAAAAGCAGTGCGGCTTGGTTGGGTTGTGTATCGGAGGACGCATGACTTTCAACCTTCGTCTCTCCCGAGCCCGTACGGGAGTTGTAGCGATGAGACAAGATAGTACTAACAATTGGATACCACGAAATTGAAAAATAAGAAAAAAGGGAAGTAAAATTAAAAATAAAAAAAATACTTATTTTAAAATTGATTAAATTGTTTCCCCCCCTCATCAATATACACGCAATATCCCGTAATGACAAAGCAAAAACAGGTTTTTAGAAATGTTTGCTAATTTATAAAAAATGTAAAACATTCAATATTACATTTACACAAGTATTCAGACCCTTTACTAGTATTTTGTTGAATCACCTTTGGCAGTGAATTATTGTGTATGACACCACAAGCTTGGCACTCCTGTATTTGGGGAGTTTCTCCCATTCTTCTCTGCAGATCCTTTCAAGCTCTGTCAGGTTGGATGGGTAGCATTGCTGCACAGCTTTTTCAGGTCTCTCCAGAGACGTTTGATCACGTTTAAGTTCGGGCTCTAGCTGGGCCCCTCAAGGACATTCAAAGACTTGTCCCGAAGCCACTGTGTGCTTAGGGTCGTTGTCCTGTTGGAAGGTGAACCTTCGCCCTCATTCTGAGGTCCTGAGAGCTCTGGAGCAGGTTTTTATGTAATTTGCTCCGTTCTTCTTTGCCTCGATCCTGAATAGTCTCCCAGTCCCTGCCGCTGAAAAACATCCCCACAGCATGATGCTGCCCCCACCATGCTTCACCGTAGGGATGGCGCCAGGTTTTCACAGACCAGAGAATCTTGCTTCTCATGGTGAGAGAGTGGGCTGTCATGTGCCTTTTACTGAGGAGTGGCTTCCGTCTGGCCACTCTACCATAAAGGCCTGATTGGTGGACTGCTGCAGAGATGGTTGTCCTTCTGGAAGGTTCTCCCATCTCCACAGAAGAGCTCTAGAGCTCTGTCAGAGTGACTATCGAGTTCTTGGTCACCTCCCTGACCAAGGCCCTTCTCACTCGAATGCTCAGTTTGGCCGGGCGGCCAGCTCTAGGAAGAGTCTTTGTCGTTCCAAACTTCTTCCAATTCAGAATTATGGAGGCCACTGTGTTCTTGGGGACCTTCAATGCTGCAGAAATGTTTTGGTACCTTTAATCTAACATACAGTATATTGTTCAATTTATGAGATTAAACTCACTTGGAAAAGACTTCCGCATAAGGCCAAGGCAACTTTGTCTTAAATCATCTAACACGAAATACTGCGGCCAGCCGATGAACCACAGATATACAGTATGATGAGGTGTTTTGCCATAAATGACCGCCTCCACTGAGAATAAGACAATGGAAAACAGATTTTACCCTGCGACCCAAGATATATGTGAGGATCATGAGCTCTCCTCTTGTCACCTCCTGTTCTTCTTCCCACAAATCACCTGTTCCCTCACGCCGCCGAGGGGTGAAAGGTCAGATTCTCACGCTTGTCCGTCATGGCGTCGTCTGAGGAGGTTCAGTGCTGTGGGCTGTGAACCAACAGGAGGAGCAGGGCGAGAAAAAACAACAACCTGCAACTAAAAAGGGAAACAGGAAGTTGCATACAATAGAGGGGACCTTTGATCCATAGCTGGGGGAAGACTTCCCCTCGGGTGCAATGTATTAATGTGAAAGTGACTCTGCCCGGCACACATTTGTTACTTCAAATAATGGGCCTAAAATTAGCAGACAATGGCAGGCAGACGGGCGACACTCGCACCCAGCCATGCGCAGGAAGGGAGAGGGAGGTAATTGTATGAAAATGAGTGATTTGCTGGGGCAGAGACTTGTTGGGAGCGCCGGCTGCCTTTCCACGCCACCTCTGAGGGAGTAGCTGGAGACTAGGTCTGGCGCTAGTGGTGTCCCAAGGTCGCACTGCCGTGAACAGAGCCTGTGTTAATCTGCTGCCATGGCTGCTGTGTGTGTGTGTGTGTGTGTGTGTGTGTGTGTGTGTGTGTGTGTGTGTGTGTGTGTGTGTGTGTGTGTGTGTGTGTGTGTGTGTGTGTGTGTGCGTGCGTGCGTGCGTGCGTGCGTGCGTGTGTAAATAGGGGGTGGGGGCCTGTAGGAACCATTAGTGTTAGATCCATAGGGGGAGTGTGTTTCTGGTTTCAGTACACCCAAGGCCTGGATTTATTTAGCGCCGTTGGTGATTGGATGAGACATAAATGTGCCTGTAGCTCTAGGTGCTAATCCCTAAGAGGGAAAATGACTACCCAAAACACAGCAGGACTTTGAAGGTCTGTGACTATAGTTACTAAACTAACTGAGTAACTAACTGAGTTGTGATGAATGTGGAGTGGATTTCTTTCACGTTTCTGTTATTGCTGTAAGAGGGAATATTTGGTCAAACAAATATCTAAAGGATGAGCATGAGATGAACTAGTTATGTGAAATTGTACAATAGTTTTTTGTGTACAAAGGAATACAAAGGAACATTGTCAATTGTCAACTCTCATATTGAGGGCCATGCCTACCCTCAAGAGCCAGTGTTTTAACATACTCTATAACCCCCAAGAGCCAGTGGACTAACATACTCTTTAACCCCCAAGAGCCAGTGGTTTAACATACTCTATAACCCCTGAGAGCCAGTGGACTAACATACTCTATAACCCCCCCAGAGCCAGTGGTTGTAGGTCAGTGGCTCTGGCTGGTTGACAGACATGCTGCTCTGGAAGCCTTCATGACCACTCGGCTGCTACCCCCGTTTCTTTAAAGAAAACGGACAATTACATCGCTCTGATGGAAAGAGGAATCGGTGTGCAAAGGTTTTACAAGGCCAAATGGAGAAAGGGCGTCTGTTGTGCATTAACTTTTTTGGATTGCAGGGAATCTTTCCCAGGTGCTGAGGTATTCCAGAGACTGTGATGGGAAGGGCCAGGAGGAGAGAGGGGGTGGAGGATGAGGTGGAGGGCTAGGTTTGAAGGGCGGTGGTGGGGTCTCGTCTTCATCTCGGCACGCCGGGGGAACAGACAAAGGCAAGAGAGAGAGGGAGAGGGTTGATACGAGTGCAGCGAAAGCCCCCCTGTCGCCACTGCAGTAAAAAGCATGACCCCCACTTGTTCCTACTCGCACTTTTAAGAGAGGCACGAAGAGCAGGGATTACAAGATATAATTTCCAGCGAGCACTGTTCCTGAAAGTGTCTTTACGTGCCCCAAAAAAGAGCCTGCAAGTAGCTTGTTTATGTTAGTCGACTGAGAGCTGTTAAACATTTAAGTCCCGGTAACTGAAGCCAAGGGCTGGCTGTGAGTACAGTACCATGTGAGTTCCAGGCTTCTCTGGCTGAGAACAGCCTCGGGGTAGACAGGCCCCTACTGAGAAAACTTTGCATGACCTCCTGTAATGAGAACAGCAAAGTATTTCGTTCAGGGGGGGAAACCGACAACAGGACTGTTGGAGATCGTAAAATATGTATGCCTGGCCAAAGAGGAAGAAAACATGCAGGTTTGTGTTCTTTTCCCCTTTATCGATTTGTGATCCTTTCTTTTTTTTTAAGCATGTGAAAACACAGAGATATGGGGCATTCTTTTTTTCCCAGACTGACCCCATCAAAGGGCATTCTGTTTTCAGGAAAATCCAGTTTAGTATCACTGGTATTATTGTTGTTCCTAGAACCATGAGCCTTTCCTTATAGTACCTTTGGCAGGAAAACTAGAGGGTACAGCCTTTAACACAACACTGCAAGGTTACTTGGAACAAAAAGTAGTCAACAAATTATGCGCAAACTGCTTACCATTTCTATTTCTAATACATTGAGGTCATTCTTGATGCAAAGCCCTCCAATTAGAGGAAAGTTGTAAACAGAAGTACCTCTTCGCAACAGTGACTTCAATAGCGACATTGTAGCTGCTACAATAACCACAACTGTGAAACAGGGTTACAGGTATTTTCAGCACCAACGTGGCCATGCCATCACTCAATTACTCATGGTGCCACATTGACTGTGAGGTGTTCTCCAAATCAACCATCCTCTCTGTCCAGTCCACACAGCTAACAGCCAAACAGCCTCGCTTTCTCTCTTTATTCAAAGCCATCTGATTCAGTGAGACCAAACTGTCCAGCATGGGGTTAAGGTGGGCTGTGACGGAAACAGAAATATTATTATAGATGCTGTTTGCTCGACCAGTCCCAGCTGGTTCTAGCTATTTAATAAACATGTAAACACTCTAGTTTCCCTCATTAGGTGATTGCAAAAGCTCATGCTGTCCATAAATCAAGGGCCAGGTTATCAAGGCCTGTGATCTTAACTGTACAGGGCGCCCAGCTGTCTACGCCATAGAGACTGGGAACAGCAGGCTACAAAGAATTCAATTCCCTCCGACCTTTTCTCTCATCTTTCACTCAAAGGGTACACACGACAGTCAAAGGTAAACACACAAATAGATAGTGGAACAAAATAAATGGTTTGTTTGGTATATGTGATAGATTCTAGATGACGGCATATAAAAAAAGTTATGTGTACTGGGTTCTACGACTTACTAGCATAGATGAATCATGTTAACTTGCTCAACAGGCTGGTCTTACCAGCAGTTTGTCATTTTGGATGTTCTTTTGGGACTATTTGCTTCCTAAAGCATATGGAGTGTAGACTCCAGAGGTTCCGTGGTGAGTGAAAGACGAAGGTAAGAGACTGAAACCGGCTGTATGTTCCCTGTACCCCTCTGTTATCCCCCTATAAAGTTTAGTACATGCAGAGTTCATGCACACTATCATTCTCCTATTTCCTAATGTAAAACCAACTTGAAAGGTTATGTATTGTACATGCTAAATGCTACTGAAACTTCCCTCTGCTTTTCTCAATAAAACTATCTCTCCTGCTCAATGCTAATTCATCACAATGAATGAGTGTCTTTCGCTGTATGTGACATGACTAAATTAATATATATACAGTATATATAATATATATACATGTATATATATATTTCCAACATGAATGGATCAGGCCACATATATGACTGGAAAATATTTGAAAAGTTTCTTTCTAAAATACTATACATCCATTTTCAGAAATGTTGTGAAATTTGCTCTTTTTTGTTTAAAGAACTTATGAAAGAGATTGGTGTATTTTTCCCGCATCTAATCATGGCATGCAGTTGTTAAATGACAGATGTATTCATTTGAAACCTACCACTAGATGGTTTCATTTCAGAGGGAAAAACAATCACATTTTGTTGCAAAACAAGATATATCTGCCTCACTCTCAGAGAAAAAGAAGCACTGCAAGGTTTCACACAGTCAAATTCGACAAATAATTACACTTTTATTAAATAACTGGACAAATGATTCACATTTGTGACATCAATATAAAAATCTATATTTAAAAAAAAATCAATACAGTTATATGATATCTGGGGTCTGGCCAAAAGAAGTGCAATATATAGGGAATAGGGTGTCATTTGGGACAAGGTCTATCTCCAACTAAACAGTATAGCCCTTAAACTCAACTCTGGACCTCGAAGCCAGTTCCACTGCTTTTGTTCATTGTTCCCCTCTAATCAGGGACTGATTTGGACCTGACACACCAGGTGGGTGAAATCTACTTTCAGGTAGAACATAAAAGCAATAGGCTTCGGACCTCGTAGGGTAAGAGTTGAATACCCCTGCACTATAGCATGAAGCTGGATTTATGATGGGTTTAATTTATATGTTAAATATACAGCATATATAACATCCCATTCCAGCTAAGAAATTGACATAGCGTTTTGCAACTGATTTTAATACACTTCTAAAAGCTATGAATTCTAAATCTGAGAACAGCAATATTTTACATGCACATAAAGGTACCCATAAGCAATCATTTCTGATGCAAAAAAAACAAATGTGAAAAATTGGTGGATATACCGTTTTGTAAATAAACTCTTCATTTGTAGAAAGCATTCTCAATGCTGTCAGGCACAAGTTTATTATAATGTACAAGAAAATCTTAGCCCAAGAGGGAATACAGTATGTATATAGTATATTTAGGGAATATAGTCTACTTGATCTGCATTCTACATGCTGTTAAAAAACTGTGATACAAAAAGTTGCATTTTGTGAAAGAACATATTATGAAGTCACAGAACTCAATGCAGCGCATTGGGATCGACTAGTACTAATATTAAACAAACCACAAATGTTGAAATATCATTACGCTTTAATTTAGTTCCATTTAGTTCTAATTTATTCCTGTTTTCAAGCATGTTGTCTCCTCACGCAAAACACCAGAACTACAAAAAGGAACTGGACTGGATTCTCCCCATGTTGTTTGGCAGAAGAAGCCGGAACATTCCTCTCCTTAACTGGTGCTGCTATGTCATGCTGTCTTTCAGGCCTCGAGTATTGTGTGTTGCCTTCAGGGACGGACTACAGATACTGCCTCAGAGAGATCTCGAAGCAACACCCCTGTCATAAAAATCCTGTGAAGTATGATTTCATGGAAAACACATGGTTGTTTGAGGTGAAAATCTTTATGGATGCCCTATTCTTCATCCCACTCCTCCATACATACCCACATACCTATTCATGCAACATCTAGATAAAATAGTAGGAGATGGAGAGTCTATACATATGTTATGATGATTGGTATGTATAATTTGCAGTTCTCTCTTTATCATGTCATCATGTCTTTGTGATGCGAGTACAGACTCTGCATTGCAGTTCAACAGTGCTAAATCAAGTAAATCATGTATGCTTGACCTGCTGTGGAAAACTGTGCACTCCGGCATTTATGACCAGAGACCATGCGTTTAACATGAGTCAATTGTGTATGAGATCTGGGATGAAAGACAGTCATATCTTGTGGCCTTGCTACTTCTTGAACCACACTCATTGTGGCAATATGGACACATTTCTCAGGGCTTGAATTATGTAAGTGTCATTGTTGTATTGTTTAGTTGATGGCCGAGCACAGACGCAGCTGAAATGAAGAGTTAGGATTCTAATTTAGGCCTCTCATTACTCACAAGGCCCTGGAGAGATTCTGATCGAAACAAAGCCGCTGGGTTTTGAACCTGTGCCATACACGCTGGACTGAGAAGGGCTGATTGCACACTGTCAAAGTTTGGTGAAAACCTATCAATTCAATGCATTTAAAAAAAAAATCTGTTGCAAATACTAGTATTCACATTTAGCAAATACTGTATTTAACATGAGTATAACATTTGAACTATTGATATGTGTATCAACTGTAAACTGTCAAATGCATGACAGATAGGCGTTACGTTTCAGATGGAAAATGGTTAGTGGGTGGTGGAGACAGAGAGACAGGCTGGTCAGAACAGCATTGAGGTGAGTCTAACTGTTATTGACAAGCTGAGTGGTCCATGGCCACTCTTCACTTCTAATCAGTCAAGTCTTTAATCATGTCCGTGATGGGGGAGGAGCTCAACTCAACTTATTCTCCACTATTGAATTACCTCAGAATCTGATCCCACCATATGGGGCATGCTAGTTTGTGGCCACATACGACAAACACAGTCATATACACACCAAAGGAGGTTGGTGGCACCTTAATTGGGGAGGACGGGCTGGAGACGAATTAGTGGAATGGTATCAAACACATGGTTTCCATGTGGTTTGATGTCATTCAATTTGCTCCCTTCCAGCCATTATTATGATCCGTCCTCCACTCAGCAGCCTCCACTGATACACACGTGCATATGCACACACACACGCAAACGCAAACGCACACACACACACACACACACACACACACACACACACACACACACACACACACACACACACACACACACACACACACACACACACACACACTTACGGTTTTTCAGCGAGGAAATGGGTTAAATGTTATCTCACACTGGGGAAGTATGTAATGTGTCTAATTTGGGCCCTGCTGGAGTGAGGAAGCGGAGAATATCCTGGCAACATCTTTAACCTATTCAGGCAGGACGATGTCATGATTAGAAGAGGAAATTAGGATCCCTCCTAAACCTAAACACCCTGAGGCAGTCGAGCCTCTTCCCTGGCAGGCAGATGGCTGGAGGGAGGTAGAGAGAGAGAGATTGAGAGAGAGAGGGAGATATTTCTGACCCGCGGAGCTGAGATCAAAGCACAGCGCCACTCGGCTGACACGGAGGGGCACACTTCAGGGGGATGTGTGTGAGTGTGTGTGTGTCAGCCAAACTCCAGGAATCTCCACCATCCTCCTCCTACATCAGCCAGCCCCCATGTCAAACATAACGTTCCATTAGAGATATGTGGTCCCATCTCATCCCTCTCTCCCACGCCCACCACACCACACACTCCCCTGCTCACACATCACCCCTCCTCCCTTCATCTCCCCACCACACACCCACTTCCCTTTCAACTCTGAACCCCTGTCCGCTAAATAAACCAGGCTGCAATGCTCCATCCGCTTCCTTACCTTCCCTCCGATGAGAGAGAGTGAGAGGGGTGATGAGGTGAAGGAGACAGAGAGCAGAGAGAGGAGGGGAGAATCGTGCCGCTCCGCTCCGCACACATGCTGATGCTTACTCATGGGACTCCCTCCACTGTACACAGAGAGACAGAGCACAAGGCACTTTTACATCCACATACACACATGTAGCTCCATCTCTCCTTGCCAAAACCCCAGGGCTTCTAAATGTTCCAAATGAGAGGGTGTGAGGATGAAGGGGTGATGTATGGTTCCGGTTTGGTGCGTTTTGGGAGAGGTCACTGTCTACCATGCCTGGGACATGACTTGTAATGACTCCTCATGCCTCCCATTGTAATTACCGGGGCTCTTCTTCACTCTGGAGAGGCTCCAGGACAGGCACAAGATCCTCAGCCAGCAGACAGCACAGCCCGGCCCTGGGAGTGCCTGAGAGCCCATAGTGCATATGATTGTTTCTCTAGCCTAGCATCACTTGACTGGGTGTTTTCCCAGTCCCATGTGCATGCTGGATGATTTTCTTATTATTCCTTCTTACCAGACCCTTCAACAAGCCACAGCATTGGGGGATACTCAGGCTGCATGGCAGGGAAGTCCCTGGTCTGTTTTCTGCATCATTAGCTTTTGTCTCAGAGAGGAGAGGGTGCACACCATTTACCTCTGAGGTCATGTCCCCAATGTGAACTTTGAATCGGTGGCAGTACAGTCAGGTTATTCACCAGACAGCATGTACACTTAGTTAATAAGCTACTGTACTCACAGGCGGCGTACAGCTAGTTTAAAGACTATTGTTGTTACGCAAGTGACATCTGCTACTTTAACCCAGACTCATATCTCAAGGCAATTCTCACAATATGGTCAGGTTATAACAGGTGAATAATTACTTTGGGTTTATTTGGGTTATCACTGTAGAACAAGCAATTAATGACAATATAACATTAACATTTGTGAGGAATGTACATTACATTTTTTATTATACCTTTCCAAATTAAAGGGCATGCTAGTGGATAAATCTCTTAGCTTGATTGCGATGCACTAGAACTACATGTTAAGCATTTAATTAAATGCAATTTGGGTTTACAAGTTAAGGTTATGGCCACATGTCTCACAATACACCACACAAATCACTTTGTTTCCATGTCTTCCCTTTGCCCCTCTACAGTGTGTTCAAACAAGCCTTGCCTGAGGCCAGCAGGACAGTGAGGGAATCACTTCAAAAGGTTTAAAGGCTCACATTTCCTCCCCTCACGACACATAACTCACCCTCCCATGTCACCTTCACAGCGCGGAATATGTTCTCGCCCCAAACTAAAACAAACAACACATAATTCTCCATCAACATCGTCTCCAACAGACAGAACATGGAGGCCAGGAATTAGGGGAAGACAGTTGAATCCCTTTGCAGCCAATCAAATCTCTCTAGGGGTGGAGTGAACTCAGGTGTTAGATATTTCAATTAGAAAATGATTTACGCTGCGAAACACTAAGTTCACTGACTTCTTCTGTAAATAACAATGATATTTTGACAGGAGTAATGATTTAGCACTTTAACAGGGACAAATATACACAGTAACTTGAGGCACACAAGAGGCTATAACATTAACCAACGATGCAGTTTTAAGAAATAAGTGTAAAGTAAAATATGGATAAGTAAAAAATACAAAATATTACAAATGATTAAAGAGCAGCAGTAACATATCAGTAGCGAGGTTATATACAGGGGGTACCAGTACAGAGTCAATGAGCGGGGGCACAGGTTAGTCGAGGTTATTGAGGTAATATGTACAGCTGAAGTCGGACGTTTACATATACCTTAGCCAAATACATTTAAACTCAGTTTTTCATAATTCCTGACATTTAATCCTAGTAAAAAGTCCCTGTCTTAGGTCAGTTAGGATCACCACTTTATTTTAAGAATGTGAAATGTCAGAATGATATTAGAGAGAATTGTTTATTTCAGCTTTTATTTCTTTCATCACATTCCCAGTGGATCAGAAGATTACATGCACTCAATTAGTATTTGGTAGCTTGCCTTTAAATTGTTTAACTTGGATCAAACGTTGCAGGTAGCCTTCCACAAGCTTTCCACAATAAGTTGGGTGAATTTTGGCTCATTCCTCCTGACAGAGTTGGTGTAACTGAGTCAGGTTTGTAGGCCTCCTTGCTCGCACACGCTTTTTCAGTTCTGCCCACAAATGTTCTATGGTATTGAGGTCAGGGTTTTGTGATGGCCACTCCAATACCTTGACTTTATTGTTCTTAAGCCATTTTGCCACAACTTTGGAAGTATGCTTCGGGTCATTGTCCATTTGGAAGACCCATTTGCGACCAAGCTTTAACTTCCTGACTGATGTCTTGAGATGTAACCAGACAGGCTAGTTGAGAACAAGTTCTCATTTGCAACTGCGACCTGGCCAAGATAAAGCAAAGCAGTGTGACACAGACAACAACACAGAGTTACACATGGAGTAAACAATAAACAAGCCAATGACACAATAAACAAGTCAATGACACAGTAGAGAAAATAAAGTCTATATAGTGTGTGCAAAAGGCGTGAGGAGGTAGGCAATAAATAGGCCATAGGAGTGAATAATTACAATTTAGCAGATTAACACTGGACTGATAAATGAGCAGAAAAGAGCAGAAAAGTAAATGAAATAAAAACAGTATGGGGATGAGTTAGGTAGATTGGGTGGGCTATTTGCAGATGGACTATGTACAGCTGCAGCGATCGGTTAGCTGCTCAGATAGTTGATGTTTAAAGTTGGTGAGGGAAATAAAAGTCTCCAACTTCAGCGATTTTTGCAATTCGTTCCAGTCACTGGCAGCAGAGAACTGGAAAGAAAGGCGGCCAAATGAGGTGTTGGCTTTGGGGATGATAAGTGAGATATACCTGCTGGAACGTGTGCTACGGGTGGGTGTTGTTCTCGTGACCAGTGAACTGAGATAAGGCGGAGCTTTACCTAGCATAGACTTATAGATGACCTGGAGCCAGTGGGTCTGGCGACGAATATGTAGAGCGGACCAGCCGACTAGAGCATACACGTCGCAGGGGTGGGTGGTATAAGGTGATTTGGTAACAAAACGGATGGCACTGTGATAGACTAGATCCAATTGGCTTTGAGTGTTGTAAGTTTTTTGTAGATGACATCACCGAAGTCGAGGATCGGTAGGATAGTCAGTTTAATGAGGGTAAGTTTGGCGGCGTGAGTGAAGGAAGCTTTGTTGCAAAAGCCGATTCTAGATTTGATTTTGGATTGGAGATGTTTATTATGAGTCTGGAAGGAGAGTTTACAGTCGAGCCAGACACCTAGGTATTTATAATTGTCCACATATTCTAGGTCGGAACCGTCCAGGGTGGTGATGCTAGTCGGGCGGGCGGGTGCGGGCAGCGAACGGTTGAAAAGCATGCATTTGGTTTTACTAGCGTTTAAAACCTGTTAAGGATATGGCAGACATACGCCCCCTTTGGAGAGATTGGGTACCCCTAGTAAACTGGAAAAAAAATCTGTCAAAAATTGCTAATATATGCAAATAAAAATTATTATTGGATAGAAAACACTCTAAAGATTCTAAAACCGTTGGAATTATGTCTGTAAGTATAGCAGAACTCACAGGGCAGGCATTCTTCCAAACTAGTTTTTGTGGCCATGAAAGTTGGAGCAACTTTGACGTCATGGCCCCCACCCTTCCCAACGAGCTATGATTCTGGGGACACTTTCTTTCTCTTCCGCTAGATGTCCTCTTTCATTAGAGCTTCAAATCGTTCAAATCCCGCGAGAATTGACCCTATGGGAGTGAAATTAGTGCGTGCCACGAGAGAATAGGCTGTGCGTATGGGCGCGAATTGGTCCCAGCCATTCCTTTGTTTCCAGCACTCAAGAGAAGGGCAGACGATGGCCGATTGAATTGAAGTTTGTTTTGCACGTCTAAAACATCATAAAGCTTGCTTCTGCACTTAGTTTGACCTTGACTTTGTGTTCGGATGGGCCAGGTGGAGATACAGTTACAGTTTAATGGGAGTAAATGGGGTAAAGGCCTACCTGTCCCCCCAGCTGTTCCATGAGAGGTTGTAGTTCACTGAAGAGGTCGTAACCCTGGTGGAAGAAGGTCAGGTGGGCGTACATGAAGGACAGCATCTACGGACAGGAACGTACCAATCAGAGACGTCGTACACGAGGCAAAAGACATGGGAACAACAGTTAAGTTCATATGGTTATTTTCGTAGAAAACGATATTTACCGATTTGAGGATTTCCGATCTTCTCTTAGACTGGAGTACATTGATCTGTGTGGGTAGAAAGAAAGGCTCACAGTTAGATTGGGTCACTACTGTGTGTAAGTGCGTGTGTTTGTGTGTGTGCATGAGAAAAACAGAGCACTGTACTAATGAAATGATCGAATCAAATACTCATCCCAGTTCACACCAATGAACTTCAAATGCATTTAAAGTTCATCGGTTCCCATTAAATGGGCATCATTAATAGTGTATAATTAACCAGAATTACATCACTGTAGGTGTGGTAGGAACTGGATAGGTAGAAGCAGGCCGTAGGAATGGGATAGGTTTATTGCATCTACTCAATTCTATTATCGTCGCTTCTACTATGTTATTGCTTTTACTTTCTATCATACATCTGCAAAAGCTTAAGGGTTTGAGGCTAGTGGAAGGTTCTAGCCTGCTGGTTGTTCTCAGACTGGGCAGTTGAGAGGACATTGAGCAACTTAAAGAACTGTGCCCGTGTCAATTGGTAAACATCTAAATGTTCCACTATAGCTGCTAAGGAAGGTGATGTTGATGTAACAGTTTAACTTTAGTCCGTCCCCTCGCCGAAGGCTTTGATAAAGTATTGGTCAGCCCAATACTTAGTCGACATATAATGTGTAATTTTGAAGTTTTGATGCGCAACTTATCCGGACCAGAGGACGTTTTGGGTGCATTTCAGCTGATGTTATTAGCAGTAGCTAATACAAAGACGCAAGACTTGAAACCAAACGATGTATTGGGTAAGTATGAAGCCTTCCAGAACATTCTGAACGAAGACCATCGAAGGTAAGGGAATATTTATGCTTAAATCTGTGTTTCTGTTGACTCCAACATTACGTGGAAATGTAGCTTGGAACTGAGCGCTGTCTCAGCATATGGAATAGTGTGCGATTTCTGTAACGTTAAAAATAAATCTAACACAGCGGTTGCATAAAGAAGCAGTGTATCTTTCTAACTATATGTAGAACATGTATATTTAGTCAAAGTTTATGATGTCTATTTACGTTATCTTGCCGCGCTACATAGATTTCCTGCGGGCATTTTTGAGTAATTTCTGAAGGTGAACTCACTGTAAATGGACATTTATGGATATAAATGGCATATTATTGAAAAAAAAAAATATGTACTGTGTAATATGTCATATTACTGTCATCTGATGAAGATTTTCAAAAGGTTAGTGAGCGATTTATTTTTTAATCCTGCGTTTGTTGATTGCATGTTTTGGCTATTGAAATGAGCTGTGTCTGGTGGTGGTTTTACATATATATGTGCTATGTTTTCGCCGTAAAACATTTTAGAAATCTGACTTGCTGGCTAGATGAACAAGGTGTTTATCTTTCATTTGAGCTATTGGACTTGTTAATGTGTGGAGGTTAAATATTTTTAAGAATATTTTTGCGTTCCATGCGCCACCGTTTCAGCTGAACGTGGGAGGGTTGATCCCCAATTGGGAACCAGTATCGTAGACAGGTTAAGAGCAGTTGGAGGCCACGGAATGAGTGTTGTATGGCATTGAAGCTCGTTTGGAGGTTAGTTAGCACAGTGTCCAAGGAAGGGCCAGAAGTATACAGAATGGTGTCGCCTGCGTAGAGGTGGATCAGGGAATCGCACGCAGCAAGAGCGACATCATTGATACTTTCAGAGAAAAGAGTCGGCCCGAGAATTGAACAACGTGGTACCCCCACAGAGACTGCCAGAGGTCCGGACAACATGCCCTCTGATTTGACACACTAAACTCTATCTGCAAAGTAGTTGGTGAACCAGGCGAGGCAGTCATTAGGAAAAACCAAGGCTATAGAGTCTGAATATGGTGATTGACAGAGTCGAAAGCCTTGGCCAGGTCCATGGCCAGGTCTCTGATTGCACAGCCAGATTGCAAAGCTGGATTGCACACTTTTATCGATGGCGGTTATGATATTGTTTAGTACCTTAAGCGTGGCTGAGGTGCACCCATGACCAGCTCGGAAGCCGGATTGCACAGCGGAGAAGGTACGGTGGGATTCGAAATGGTCAGTGATCTGTTTATTAACTTGGCTTTCGAATACTTTAGATAGGCAGGGCAGGATGGATATAGGTCTCGGGTGTCACCCCCTTTGAAGACAGAATGCGTCTCCTTTCTGAGCGGTATGACGGTTGCGTGGTCCCATGGTTTTAATATTTGCGTACTATTGTTTGTACAGATGAACATGGTACCTTCAGGCGTTTGGAAATTGTTCCCAAAGATGAACCAGAATTTTTTCTGAGGTCTTGGCTGATTTCTTTTGATTTTCTCATGATGTCAAGCAAAGAGGCACTGAGTTTGAAGGTAGGCCTTGAAATACATCCACATGTACACCTCCAATTTACTCAAATTATGTCAATTAGCCTATCAGAAGCTTCTAAAGCCATGACATAATTTTCTGGAATTATCCAAGCTGTTTAAAGGCACTGTCAATTTAGTGTATGTAAACTTCTGACCCACTGGAATTGTGATAGAGTGAATTAAAAGTGAAATAATCTGTCTGTAAACAATTGTTGGAAAAATGATGTGTCATGCAAAATATAGATTTCCTAACCAACTTGCCAAAACTATAGTTTGTTAACAAGAAATTTGTGGAGTGGTTGAAAAACGAGTTTTAATGACTCCAACCTAAGTGTATGTAATCTTCCGATTGCATCTGTACATGTAGGTAGAGTTAGTGACCATGCATAGATATTAACCAGAGAGTAGCAGCAGCATAAAATATTTGGTGGGCGACAATGCAAATAGTCTGGGTAGCCATTTGATTAGCTGTTCAGGAGTCTAATGGCTTCAGGGTAGAAGCTGTTAAGAAGCCTTTTGGACCTAGACTTAGGCTCAGGTACCGCTTGCCGTGTGGTATCAGAGAGAACAGTCTATGAGTAGAGTGAATGGGGTCTTTGACAATTTTTAGGGCCCCCCTTTGACACCGCCTAGTATAGAGGTCCTGGATGGCAGGAAGCTTGGCCCCAGTGATGTACTGGGCCGTACGCACTACCCTCTGTAGTGCCTTGTGGTCGGAGGCCAAGCAGTTGCCATACCAGGCAGGGATGCTCTCGATGGTGGAGGTGTAGTTTTTGAGAATCTGAGGACCCATGCCAAATCTTTTCAGTCTCCTGAGGGGGAATAGGCTTTGTCGTGCCCTCTTCACGACTGTCTTGGTGTGTTTGGACCATGATAGTTTGTTGGTGATGTGGACACCAAGGAACATGAAGCTCTCAACCTGCTCCACTACAGCCCTGTTGATGAGAATGGGGGCGTGCTTGGTCCTCCTTTTCCTGTATTCCACAATCATCTCCTTTGTCTTGATCACGTTGAGTGAGAGGATGTTATCCTGGCACCACACAGCCAGGTCTCTGACCTCCTCCCTGTAGGCTGTATCATCGTTGTCGGTGATCAGGCCTACCACTGTTGTGTCATCTGCAAACTTAATGATGGTGTTGGAGTCGTACCTGGCTATGCAGGCGTGGGTGAACAGGGAGTACAGGAGGGGCTGACCACGCACCCCTGAGGGGCCCCTGTGTTGAGGATCAGCATGTGTTGTTACCTACCCTTACCACCTGGGGGCGGCCCGTCAGGAAGTCCAGTATCCAGTTGCAGAGGGAGGTGTTTAGTCCCAGGGTCCTTAGATGTGTGATGAGCTTTGAGGGCACTATGGTGTTGAACGCTGAGTCAATGAATAGCATTCTCACGTAGGAGTTCCTTTTTTCCAGATGGGAAAGGGCAATGTGGAGTGCAATAGAGATTGCATCATCTGTGGATCTGTTGCTGCGGTATGCAAATTGGAGTGGGTTTAGGGTTTCTGGGATAATGGTGTTGATGTGAGCCATGACCAGCCTTTCAAAGCATTTCTTGGCTACAGACGTGAGTGCTACGGGTCGGTAGTAATTTAGGCAGGTTACCTTAGTGTTCTTGGGCACAGGGACTATGGTGGTCTGCTTGAAACATGTTGGTATTACAGACTCAGTAAGGGAAAGGTTTGTATTTGTATTTGTATTTATTGTGCCAAAGCAGCAGCTATTCTTCCTGGGGTCCAGCAAAAGGCAGTTTATACAATTTTGAAACATTACAATCATTGACAGATTTCACAACACACTGTGTGCCCTCAGGTCCCTACTCCACCACTACCACATATCTACAGTAATAAATCCATGTTTATATATAGTGCGTATGTTATCGTATATGTGTGTGTGTGTGTGCGTATGCGGCAATGTTTGTGTTGCTTCATAGTCCCCTCTGTTCCATAAGGTGTTTTTAAAATCTTTTTTATTTTTTATTTTTTTTATTTTAATGCTTGCGTCAGTTACTTGATGTGAAATAGAGTTCCATGTAGTCATGGCTCCACATAGTACTCTGTGCCTCCCGTAGTCTGTTCTGGACGTGGGGACTGTGAAGAGACCTCTGGTGGCATGTCTTGTGGGGTATGCATGGGTGTCCGAGTTGTATGCCAGTAGTTTAGACATACAGCTCAGTGCATTCAACCTCTCATAAATAATAGTAGTGATGAAGTCAATCTCTCATCCACTTTCAGCCAGGAGAGATTCACATGCATATTATTAATATTAGGTTGAAAATGTCAGTGAAGACACTTGCCAGTTGGTCAGCGCATGCTTGGAGTACACGTCCTGGTAATCGTCCTTGTGAATGTTAGAGTACCTTTCCTTGAAAGTGGCAGCTCTACCCTTTAGCTCAGTGCAGATGTTGCCTGTAATCCATGGCTTCTGGTTGGGGTATGTACTGTACGTACGGTCACTGTGGGGACGACATCATCGATGCACTTATTGATGAAGCCAGTGATTGATGTGGTGTATCCCAGAACACATTCCCGTCTGTGATAGCAAAACAGTCCTGTAGCTTAGAATCTGCGTCATCTGACCGCTTCTTTATTGACCGAGTCACCGGTGCTTCCTGCTTTAGTTTTTGTTGTAAGCAGGAATCAGGAGGATAGATTTATGGTCAGATTTGCCAAATGGAGGGCGAGGGAGAGTTTTGTACGTGTCTCTTTGTACGTGTCTCTGTGTGTGGAGTAAAGGTGGTCTAGAGTTTTTTTTCCCTGTTGTTGCACATTTAACATGCTGGTAGAAATGAGGTAAAACCGATTTAAGTTTCCCTGTATTAAATTCCCTGGCCACAAGGAGCGCCGCCTCTGGATGAGCATTTTCCTGTTTGCTTATGGCCATATACAGCTTATTGAGTGTGGACTTAGTACCAGCATCAGTTTGTCGGGGTAAATAGACAGCTACGAATAATATAGATGAAAACTTTCTTGGTAAATAGTGTGGTCTACAGCTTATCATGAGATACTCTACCTCAGGCGAGCAAAACCTCAACACTTCCTTAATATTACATTTTGTGCACTAGCTGTTGTCTGCAAATATACACAGACCGCCACCCCTTTTCTTACCAGAAGCTGCTGTTCTATCTTGCTGGTGCAGTGTAAACCCCAGGAGCTGAATTTAATCCATCTCGTCGTTCAGCCACAACTCGGTGAAACATAAGATATTACAGTTTTTAATGTCCCATTGGTAGGATTTTCATGAACGTAGCTCATCTATTTTGTTATCCAATGATTGTACGTTGGCTAATAGGACTGATGGTAAAGGCAGATTGCCCACTTGCTTTCGGATCCTTACAAAGCACCCCGACCTACGTCCATCGATATCTCTGTCTCTTTCTCCTGCGAATGATGGGGATGTGGGACTGATTTGATCCTCAGTGGAAGCAAAGCTCTGAAGCCCCACGCTGCTCAACATCCTGAGTTTGTTTAGACCAGACCCCTGACTTCCTCTTCCTGCAAAGAAGGAGGGATGATGGGAGAGGGGGAGGGGGTGTATGGTACAGGATGACCCCCTCTCTGCCTCACCAATTTTATCTGACCTCTGGATGAGCTCTCACTGGGAACTAATTCCTTCGGCACATGCAGCTCTGGAAGCCATTTTCCATCAATGAGCGAGAGTGATTGGGCCTGGTTGTGGCCCATGAGTGGCTGATCTGTCAGTCAGACCAATTGGACAGAGGATGGAAGAGGAAGGTGTGTTTGGAGTTAGCTGGGCTGGCTAGACTGGGCCAGGGCAGGCAGGCGGTGGGGGCCTAGGAGGGGCGGAGCCACTGGTGTCAGAGATGATTAGAGGAACCGCCTGCCTGGTCCCCAGACGCAGCACACATCACACACACCAGACACAGCCGGGTGCCAAGGGGCCTCACGGGGAAGCAATCTGCAGACAATGATCTCATCAGGGGCCGAGTGGTCAGATGTGACAGCGGGGCGGGGAAACGGTTCCTTGGGATTCAGGCTTAGGAGCCTCTCCATGCATCCTAATGGGAGAAGAGATGGATCCTGGGAAGTGTAGGGAGAGGCCGAGGAGGGAGAGTTAGGAGGGATTTCTCTTTGATTTACTGCAGATTCCCTGCTAGTGAGTAGTGCTGCCAGTACTGTCAGAAAATTACCTTGACCCGAGCTCCCTCCTAATAAGGAAGAAAGAAAAGGATCTAATGTCTTAGGAGCACACTTTTTGTCAGAGAATCACAGAGAGCTTTTTGGAAAATGTGACATGGCTGCCAAGTGTAATTTCACTCCAACACACTACCTTAGCATGGCTCTGCCGTTAGCCCTTCAAAAGCCCACATGATCACACTCACTGCGATTATATAAGACATAACTGTCATTCCTGGTCAAACTTTAATCAAATAGGAATTTCATGCACCTCTGAAAGACTCAGGAGGTAACCGATGGAAAGAATTTTAAGGTGAGAAAGTATTTTGAGGTGATTTACTAAGTATAACATGAGAGGTGACGTACTGTAGTGTAGGGTAATGTTGAGAGAGCTTGGTAAATACAGCACATTGTTGAAGACGTGGTTTAGGGAATGTGAAGATGAAGACACATGCTTTTAGTTTTGACAACATGTTGATCAGCGACCAAGAGAACCAGCATGTGACTTCCCGTTAACATAACAGTTCCTATTGATTTTAGAGAACGGCGCCGGTGGGGATGGCCGCCGTTTTACGGGCTCCTGAACTCTGCATTGTTGGTTAAGGGCTCGTGAGTAAGTATTTCACGGTAAGGTCTGCTGACAGTTGCACTGTTGTATTTGGAGCATGTGACAAATAATTATTTGATTTCATGTTGTCTACTCTATCATGCATTAATAATGAATTGATTAATCAGATGTATTTTAACGAGTAAAATTTGATTTGATTTGATTTGAGTGGAAACAATTCAAGTTACAAAGGATGTGCTTAAAATCGTAAGAACATTTGAAAGTCACACAATGCCAAACATACCTGGAACCTGATGACCGCTGGTACACCTAAGCACCAGACATAGCGATGGGGTGACAGGGCCTGGAGTGAATTGTGTGTGTGTGTCGTCTGCATGCGCATCCGTGCATGTGTGTGTCTGCCGTGTATGTGTCTGCGTCTTTGTGTGTGTGTGTGTTGTCACATGATGTGTGTTGAGGTTGTCTGGGAGATTCCTCTGGGCTGTAAAGTGGGCGCCATGGCTCTCCTAAGACCCTGAGGAGCTGTCAGTCAAAGACATGAAATATTCAGCAGGCCTTTATCTCCTGCACCGGGGGGCGCTGGGCAGAGTGAAGGCGCCAAACTACCTGCCTACCTCATTCACTCTCTCGCAATATGTTTCTCTCTTTCTACCTCGTCTTTTCTCTCTGTCAGTCTCTCTTAATACCTATTTTTGTCTCTATTTCTCTACTTCTTGTCTTTATAGTAATTTCAACCCCATCTCACCCTCCTCTCTCTTTCAATCTCTTTGCCCCTATCTCACCCTCTTCTCTCTTTCACTCTCTTTGCCCCTAAATCACCCTCCTCTCTCTTTCACTCTCTTTCTCCCTATGTGGCTTCAGGGCATTAGGAGAGATGTGGTTTTCTGTGTGTGCACTTGTGTGTGTGTGTGGTATCTTGCAAACCATGGGTGTGTGTGGTCAGGGACCATTCAGTCAGGCAGTGTGTGAGATCCCTCCACCACAGACTGCCACCGCGGAGCAAAAACAACAGCCTGAGGTGAGCAGATAAAGGCTGCCTCCCTCCTCCCTCTCTCCCTCCGTCTCAATCTCTCTCGCCTTTTCTCGGCCTCCCTTCATTTCTCTCCCTCTCCATCCCTCCCTTGTTGTCTGTGATGGTATCTATGTATGACTGTCATGCACCATGGAACAATAAATTGGGATTTTACTGGGGACTACCTCATATAGAAAGGTATGAGGCTTAGCTCTGACAAATGGGGATTAGAGAAGTGCTACTGTTGTTATGACAGAAGCCATGTTCTTGTTGTCAGTTAGTCTCACACAAAATCCTGGCATATTTCACATGGAAAAAACAGACAGATAAAATTGTACAGACTCATTCTTTCAGCCTGGCCTCAAAGACATACAATATGTACATTATGAAATAGTCTAGTTACGATTAAAAATGAAAGTAGGGAGGATGGTCGAGAGGATGGGTTGGTGTAATCCGCTACCGTCTAACATGTTCCACCTGCTATGTAACTTGACCCAATCTTTGTTGTTTTAACTCTCCTAACCTTTGTCATTAGTTCCACTAACAGCCAACGTAATTCTCATTTGTTATTACGGCAACAAGCAACCTGGTCTCCAATTCATATGCTATTGTATGACAGGGTAAGATGTATAATACTATACGTCCTCTAATTGGTATGATATCGTACGACCGCTATTCCATTCATAATGTAACCTAACATAACGTAACATATCAAACTCAACGGAGTGTTACAAATTTACATACAGAATGATACGAATTGCCCTGAGACCACATTGATTCTTTAGACTCAAACAGATTTGCCATGTATGTAGTATAATGTACAGGGATCACACCCTCAATGTTTTTATGGATAACTACTGTACACCTCTTTACCTCAAAGGATATCACCTTCATGGGCAAGTTTAACTGGTATTAATTTATATTAATTCCATAGCTCTATGTGCTGTAATTTGATCAGGCTTTACTGTGCTGTAGCCAACTGTACGGGATCAGCTAGTCTGTTACTGCACATATAGCAATAGAGGCAGTATGAATGAGTACTCAAATCCAGGAGAGTCTATGGATGGCGCCACCATTAGTCCAATCTCCCCCAGCCCCTACCCTCTGTGGAACACTCAGGCCCAGGGTGCCGGAACACCCAGCACCCAGCGAGACAACAGATCAATGGGCCGATTGGGCAGCTCTTCCCTGTATTGATAGAGCCACTTGGGCTCCAGAAGTGGCCATTAATCCCAGCAGTTTATCAGTTTATCAGGACCCTGCCGGCTACAATCTAGACACATCTACACAAACAGACACACAGGCAGCTACCCACTTGCACACACACACGGATGCAGACATGTATGTGCGCACACACGCACACACACGCACATGCAGACACCCAAGCACCACGCGCACACGCACGCGCGCGCACACACACACACACACACACACACACACACACACACACACACACACACACACACACACACACCCTTCACCCCAGCCCACCTCTCATCCCTTTTCCAGAACGCGGCGTCAATTGCATTACCTCGGGTGTTAGTGTGGCTATAGAGTTGCCTTGTTTTAGCCGCGCGGCTGTAATCGTATCCAGTGGCCTGCTTGGCCCGGGCTGCTATGGCAGACATTGAGTCTGACCAGAGCGTGGCATTGATTCTAATGGGCTTTTTAGGGCCCTAATGATGGGAATCTGTTCACGCCTCACTTGTCTCGCCTAATTAAGCTGCAGAAACAATGAGTCCATTCACACTGGCTCATGTTACCTTTCTCCCCTCTGCTTATATTTCTTCCCACCCCACCCCAACACCAGCCCAGCTCCCAGCTCCCAGCTCCCAGCCAAGCACCCAGCACAGGACCCAGCACCGCGTCCAGCTCCCGGCCCAGCTCTCGGCCCAGCTCCCAGCCCAGCACCCAGCACCCAGCTCCCAGCCCAGCACCCAGCCCAGCGTCCAGCACCCGGCCCAGCTCCCAGCCCAGCACCTAGCCCAGCGTCCAGCTCCCAGCCCAGCTCCCAGTCCAGCTCCCAGCCCAGCTCCCAGCCCAGCACCCAGCCCAGCGTCCAGCTCCCAGCCCAGCTCCCAGCCCAGCTCCCAGCCCAGCACCCAGCCCAGCGTCCAGCTCCCAGCCCAGCTCTCAGCCCAGCACCCAGACCAGCGTCCAGCTCCCGGCCCAGCTCCCAGCCTAGCGCCCAGCACCCAGCCCAGCGCCCAGCACCCAGCCCAGCGTCCAGCTCCCAGCCCAGCCAGCCATCAACAGGATGAGACTCTGGAGCCACTACCATCCCCAGCTGTCGTCCATATATTTAACAACTCATAACGCTGTTGGTGTTTTCATTTCTCCAGATATTTTTGTCTTCAAGCACTTTCCGTTGAACAACACCCTGGCTGGTTGAAACGATTGCCCAATTTCCTCCTAAACTGTCAACTGTAACGTATTGTCTCTATTCAAATTCTTCCATGGGTGATTCACTTGGAGATAAAGGCCTCGCACCACATTCCACTCAGGGATGTTTGTGTACATATGCTTTTAGCAGGGCACTTAACTCACAGGGTTAGATCTATAACACGATAATGACTGGGCGGGTGAAGGCAATGGTTCCTGTGACTTCAGATCAACAGAGATAGATACCTTTACTTTGTCTGGGGCTGGGACATAGGAGTGTGAGCGTGGCTGTGTGGAGGCACTAACACATTACCTGTTGTGTTCTATAAGGATGCTTGTTCGTTTTTGGATGAAAGGTGTCTGTCTGATGCAAAGGAGCCCTAATAAATGTTGTCTAACTGCATGATGTGTACTCTCCTACTGATGCATTCATTCACCCTTACACTTTTTTGCTTCTTCCTTCCCTTTGCTATCACCCTATTCGTTGGTTACTGTTGATCATCTAACAGAGTTTACCATCACTAAGGGCAGAGTAAGGTTCATAAGGCAATATAATTTGAGATGACAAACTACAGCTACTAAAGTATATATTGTTTACTGCATGTTAACAGCTCAGCCAATGGGTGCTTCTGCATGAACACATACAGTGCCTTGCGAAAGTATTCGGCCCCCTTGAACTTTAAACTTCTTCACAACAGTATCTCGGACCTGCCTGGTGTGTTCCTTGTTCTTCATGATGCTCTCTGCGCTTTTATACGGAGACTTGATTACACACAGGTGGATTGTATTTATCATCGTTAGTCATTTAGGTCAACATTGGATCATTCAGAGATCCTCACTGAACTTCTGGAGAGAGTTTGCTGCACTGAAAGTAAAGGGGCTGAATAATTTTGCATGCCCAATTTTTCAGTTTTTGATTTGTTAAAAAAGTTTGAAATTCCAATAAATGTCGTTCCACTTCATGATTGTGTCCCACTTGTTGTTGATTCTTCACAAAAAAATACAGTTTTATATCTTTATGTTTGAAGCCTGAAATGTGGCAAAAGGTCGCAAAGTTCAAGGGGGCCGAATACTTTCGCAAGGCACTGTACAGTTTAAGGAAGCTTTCCTCATTTCTATTGGGGTCACAGTACATGGTAAACTGTCAGCACTATATGAAACTTGATCATTGGTGGACATGACAAGATGCTAGACTGCTCAACATGTACAGTACGTGTGTACAGTGCAGTCTGTGTGTGTGTATTTGAGAGTGTGGTGTCATCCCTTGGTGTCAGCTGACCTGACACCAACACCGGTTGATATATGGGCGAAGGAGACGTTGTGATTGGTCAAAATGCACCGACGGCAGCCCCATTTGGGGCTTGACCGTAACTTCAACCCTTCTCCCCTACAAGCCAGAATGGGGAAGACTCTCAGCTTCAGAATAATGTCTTCCAGTGACAGATACAAATGCATCAGGCCTGCAGCTATCATTAAACTTTTCAGTCACCAACAAAGACTGCCATTCAACCAGGGATGGAGACTTAGATAAATAGTCATGCACGGAGAGGGGAAAGGGTAAGGCGGCTGTGCGTGTGTGTGTGCATGCGCTTACATTTCGGTGTGTGTACGTGCCGTGCATGCGCGCGTGTGTGTGGCTACAGGCATGCATGCTTCCATGTGTGTGTGTGTGTGTGTGTGTGTGTGTTTGTTTGGGTGTGGGTGTGTGCTTGCATGTATGTGCTTGCGTGGGAGTGTGTGTGTGTGTGTGTCAGAAAGGAAGGGCATGGTGGGGACATGTCTCGGAGAGGGCGAACTCCTCCAAGTTCACACTCAACGTGAAGCGGCCCTAAGACACTGCGGCCTGATCAATTGAAAGACTGTTTCAGCCTCTGGAGAGTGTCCAACAGATGTTCCTGATTGCGTGGCTTGTCTTTCCCAAGAGGTGAATTGCCTGGTTTTAGGCAGAAAGCTCACAGCACACAACTTTTTGACACTCTGGAGGCGTGAAGCTTTGCCTTACCGCTCCCATTAGTCATCTAGTTACAGTCTACATAAAGTGAATAGGTCAAACAAACCGGTGATCCGTCTATAATCATTATGATACTTATACTGAAATGATATTCTACTACTTTTTATAATCTAGTAAGCAGTATGTGATTGACAGGTGTCGTGATGAGTTGAGATGGCCATGGTCTTTCTCAAGTCCTGATATCCTGATACTGTACATCCAGTTTCTGCTTTTTTGAAAGGTTTTTATCAGTGGTGTAAAAAGTACTCAATTGTCGTACTTGAGTAAAAGTAAATATACCTTAATAGAAAATTACTCAAGTAAAAGTCTACTTGAGTAAAACTCTGAAAGTATCTGGTTTAAAATGTACTTCAGTACAGTGTTGGAAAAAGTACTCAATTGTCATACTTGAGTAAAAGTAAAAAGTACAAGTAAATGCTATACATCAAATTCCTTATATTAAGCAAATCAGACGGCATGATTTTATAGTTTTTTATTTTATTTACGGACAGACTCCAACACTCAGAAATAATTTACAAGCAAAGTATTTGTGTTTAGTGAGTCCGCCAGATCAGAGACAGTAGGAATGACAAGGCGTTATATTGATAGGTGTGTGAACTGTACCATAATTCTGTCCTGCCTGAGCATTCGATAAGGACTTTTTGGTGTTAGGGAAAATGTATGTGAGTAAAAAGTACACCTTTTCTTTAGAATTGTAATGGAATAAAAATATAAACAGTAAATGAAAGTACAGATACCCCAAAAAACTACTTACGTAGTACTTCAAAGTATTTTTACTTAAGTACTTTACATCACTGTTTTTTATGTATCTAAGATGATTTCTTTCTTCTTAATATAATTGATTGCAATTTAAGATAGTGGTAATCTTATCTGAAAGGGAAGGAAACATTGGAAAATGGAATCTAAAGTACATTAAAATATACCAAATTTCATGTCATTGTTATTCACTGATAATGAGTGGGTCCTAAACCCAACAGTTGTCCTTTACCTCCACACAACCTCTCTCCAGACCCTAACCACTGCACTAAGGAGACCTCAGCTCATCAAGAAAGCCCTAATCATCTCTCAACAGAACACACAATAACAGCAATTTGTAGTCCTGCCATTTCCAATGAAATTTATTTGAGCCATGATAGGTTTCTGGTACGCCATCCAAACAAAGGATTTCAATACCCTCTTTGAAATTAGAGGCCAAGTTACAAAGGCATATTTTGCAATCGCCCACTGTCATGAGAAGCTCTTATAAGAAACACATTTTTCAGAGCAGAACAAGTCTGTAAACCCTGGACAGCTAAAACAATCTTCTAATCAGCGTGAACAATGGTTAGCCACCAATCTATCTATTAACGTCAAAGGTACCTCAGGCATGGTAACAGACTGTCAGAGAAGATGATGGTATCAACAACGTGCTGCCAAATACTGTACCAAGACTTTCCACTCTGTACCTTGCCTGATCTGGGTTTGCTCTCGTAGCATGATACGTAATTTTTTATTCTCCAATGTACTTTTTGTTATCCAACAAGTGAAAACAGCAAAATAACATTGTGGAGAAACTGTCAGGAAATTGTCATGAACAAAACTACAATAAATCTGTCTCGAAGGAGGATATTTTCGGGTCGGCAGGTAGCCTAGTGGTTAGAGCGTTGGGCCCGTATCCGAAAGATCGAATCCCCGAGCTGACAAGGTAAAAATCTGTCGTTCTGCCCCTGAACAAGGCAGTTAACCCACTGTTCTTAACTGACTTGCCTAGTTAAATAAAGGTTCAATTAAAAAAACAATAAAAAAAAAAAACAATGGTGTAGTCCATCAGAAATAACAAAACAGGTATTTCTACATTCTTTGTAAAGATTATTAAACATCATGGGTTCCGTGCTTCTGTTGTGTGCAAATACTCTTGACAGTGTAAAGAATACACACGTCGTACATCAGGCTGTGGCTGTCCTGAGCTGTCTGGGAGGAATTCATCAAAGGGGTGGCGCTCGTGTTGATGACATTACGTCTTGTACTTCCTCTGACAGCTCCTGGTTTCTGTCACCTCCCAGCTGTTCTGCCTGGCTTCATAACCTGTTTGACTCTGCTCATCGCTAGCGGCTTCGCTCTCCTCATGTCACAGGTCTGCAACGCTACATGTCAGCTCAACCGCCGCGCGTCTAGCAACTCGCTTTCATCACTGTCACGCACTCGCATTCCAACGCAAACTTCACCCCATCACATGATTTACAGAAGAATGGCCAACTTCGGGAGACGCTGGGAGAAATCTCCCTCTCACTGCTCTCCACCGCGGTGACATACCTGCTCTGTGGTTAATTACACCTCCCTAAACTCCCTAACCTGGTGCAATCTGTATGTTTTACTGTTTCTATAGGTAGAATAATCCCCTGGTAATCCTAACCAATTACAACCTCAGCTCCACCCTCCCCCTCCTAAACTCCCTCGTAATTGGTGGAGAAGGAAGCATGTCGTTCTGTTCGTTTAGACTGGATGCTAGAGGGCTTCTAGAATGTCTTTGTGTGGAACCTCCAACCAGCTCAATCAGGGTCATCTAATGGCTGACCCCGGTTGTTCTCTCCCTGCTTGAACTGCAGCTATGTGTATTGAGGGTAAGGGGGCCAAGCCTCCCACAGACAGCAGACAGACTGCATGGTGACAGATAAGGCAGGACAACTAGCCCCGGCAGGTCACAACTCTTCACACACAAACTCTTCTCACACCATGAGACTTGATGGAGAAGAAGTGGCGTTACGGACGGGAAAAACACACATAGGCGTGTAGACACTCCAAAAACAAGCCACTCCAAACACAAAAGGGGAGACTTTTCGGTGACTCAACAGGGCAGTTACTCAAAGGGAGAATAGTCAAGTAGAACACAGCAGAAAAAGTGTCTCCCTCCCTTCCTGGCCTCGTATTCCAGGCCAATGCTTTGACTGTGGTTGTGGTTGTGGTGGTAGATTGTTTTCTCTTGCATGTTTAGATGACTTCTAAACATGTAGGAGACCCAAAGATTACTTCTCTTTCGACCGCATCTTTTCTTTCCTCGTATGTTTTGTGTCTTCACCCATCACCGGTTGATTTATATACAGTTTACATATACAGAACCAGCATTATGAAGATCCACAACTCAGCGTGTATCATGTTCAAACCCCGGGATTATGGCTTTTGTTTGTTTACGCTGTTTTATTTATTCACATTCTACGTGTCTCTAGGCACATTGGAGTCGACATTACAGGGGTTAGGAGTAGGCCATGTCCTCGTGTTAACTCGCGGTACGTCTCACATGATGTTCCCAATGTGAATAGGGGTCATTGTTGGATAGGGTCAGGGATGGAGCTTTAAGGGGATTTTAAAATGTATTTTTAAACTAGGGTGAGAACATATTACATTTATTGAAGCAACAACAATTTCATGATTTAGAAAGGCTGATACAGAGCAGTAGTGATTTTTAGTGATTTTTTTTTTTCAGTAGTGATTTTTTTTCCCGACACACTATCAGTCACCCTAAATGTATATACAAATCATAAGCATGCTCCTGAGATGAAACTCCTCAAATATTAAATTATACTTTTCACAAATGACATCAATTTTCCTTTTAACTCTCCATAAACCAATCTGATCTGTGATCTCATTTCCTTTTGAAACCCAAGATAGTTTGGCAAACACCAACATGCCAATGCCAGAGCCTGTCCTGCCTGGCGTTCTGGCACACTTTGGGTTGGAGTACTGGGCAGTGCCAGTGGGCACGGGGGAGATCCATATGAAGTGTGTCTTGTTTTGTTTTCCTACACTTGCATTGTTGTCCGTTGATTCAATTTTGGTTGGAAGTGGTGTTTCCTGATCTTTTGATTGGGTGTAAGGTTTTCAGGTCCTGAGAAGTAAGTTACCTTGGCAGGCTACAGACCTACAATAGATCACAGAGGCTGGAGCTGTATAGCTGTCCAGCTGGCTGAGTGCACTGGGCCATTTTGCTCAATGAGATTGCATGTAGACCATTTGATTTATTTGCAAAGCACTGAGTGGAGTTGGAAACAATAGAGTCATATTGAAATGATCAACAAAGTCCCAAAGCTGTAAATGGTTTGAATAGATTTTTATCAAGCATCGCTAAACAGATTTATAGTATTAGGGCTCTATTCAATTCGCATCATGGAAATTCAGCTACACAGCGTGATTGAAATTTAAAGATAATGTTCCCACTTTAGCAAAGATTGCGTTCACGGTAAACACTGCTTCTGCCGGCTCAATCGGAAATTACCTTAACATTTCGATCCCGGAATCTGTCACACTTCAGCGATGCAGATTGAATAGAGCCCTTACTATATGGGGTTTGCATTGCCTATTCAACTCACTACTTCAGAGTCAGAAGTGTGCAGAGAGATATTTTGGCACATGTATTAAGACAGTAACATTGATTTATATAGATGGTGTGTTTGTGGGGTTTGGCCTTCTAATTCTCTCTAGCAACTCGTCGAAGTTGAAAAGAAGACTTGTACATCACCAAATCAAAGTTCACTCTCCATCTTTAAAAGGGTTGCCACCTGTATGGCTTCGCTGTATCACTCACATACAGTATTCATAATCTATTTTTCACTTAAAATGTACTGAAGCACACTGAAATATGCTTTCGACTCTAAATAATAAATACATATAATTGATCAATTATTGTAAGAGCAACAACGTCACTAACGTCAGCAGCCACCCTGTATTTGAGACCCATCACCTAGGGTTAGGGTTAGGGTCAATGTTTTGCCAGCAGCCAGCGTTGTTCACTGGGCTCCCCAGCAGTGCTCTGTCCCTCCAGAGTCCCTCTCACTGATCTGGGCCCAGGAGGATGGTCAATGAGAAATGCAACTGTTAAAGGATGTAGCTGTCATAGCAGCTTAGCCACTAGCCTGTGGATGAGGCCCAGCGGGAGCTGTCATTTCTGGGCCAGCAGAGCCCAATAAAGACTCCCGGTGCCGTCTGGAGTCTCCACTACACTGGTGGATGGATAGCTTGATGCATGGTGTTAAAAGACCAACTCCACCATGTTCCCTAACAGGTTTTTTTCTGAGAATTCACACCCTGATGTACAACTGGGTTTTCATTCTCATGGCGCCCCAGAGTTGGGTTGCAGAGGGAGGGAGACTTGCTGGAGATATTTCTGTGTGTGTTTCTATTCCAGTCGGTGGGGTTTCTGTGGTTCAGTGCTGGCGGGCTGTGTTGACCCTGTTGTGGTTCTTCAACACCATGTTTTGGTAAGACCCAGGGGCCTATGATTTCAAATTGATTTCACTAAGAGAAACTCAGTACCGAAGGGCCTGTACTTAGTGGTATTGGAACTTGACAAGTGATTAAAACTTGTATCTCGATCCAAAATACCCAAATCTGAGCGAAAACTGTAGTATTACAACCCTTTATGCAGTACAGTAAGTTCCTTGTAAAGGAATCTTGTACACAGCCTGTGAGTATCTTTGTGTGCATTTATGTCCTTTTGTCTACAATTTATTGGGTGCTTACTTATTTGTTTTTGGTTTTTGAGCAAGAGGAAGAGAGAGAGTGATTAGTTGCAGGTGTAATTACAGGGTACAGTGAAAATCTTAAGCTCTCAGCACCAACAATGCAGGTCAAAGTGATATTAATATAAATGTATGTAATAATAAAGAATATAAATAAATAGAAAGGTGTTTACCATACTATTGTCCCGGTCACCTTGCCGGTATCACATCAGCCATGCATTTTTGGCATATTCGGTAAATTCACTGATGTTCACTGATGGCACATTCAATCCCGCTATGCCCTCTGACGAATCATCAGACAGGCAAAGGGTCAGTACAGGACTAAGATCGAATCGTACTACACCGGCTACGATGCTCGTCGGATGTGGCAGGGCTTGCAAACTATTACAGACTATAAAGGGAAGCACAGCCGAGAGTTCCCCAGTGACACAAGCCTACCACACAAGCTAAATAACTTACAGTATATGCTTGTTTTGAGGCAAGTAACACTGAAACATGCGTGAGAGCATCAGTTGTTCTGTGTGATCATGCTCTCTGCAGCCAATGTGACTAAGACCTTTAAACAGGTCAACATTCATAAGGCCGCTGGGCCAGACGGATTACCAGGATGTGTACTCCGAGCATGCGCTGACCAACTGGCAAGTGTCTTCACTGGCATTTTCAACCTCTCCCTGTCTGAGTCTGTAATACCAACATGTTTCAAGTAGACCACCATAGTCCCTGTGCCCAAGAACACTAAGGTAACCTGCCTAAATGACTACCGACCCGTAGCACTCACATCTGTAGCTATGAAATGCTTTGAAAGGCTGGTCATGGCTCACATCAACACCATTATCCCAGGAACCCTAGACCCAGTCCAATTTGCATACCGCACCAACGGGTCCACAGATGCTGCAATCTCTATTGCACTCCACACTGCCCATTCCCACCTGTACAAAAAGAACACCTATGTGAGAATGCTATTCATTGACTACAGCTAAGTGTTCAACGCCATAGACCCCTCAAAGCTCATCACTTGTATTTAACTAGCAAGTCAGTTAAGAACAAATTCTTATTTTCAATGATGGCCTAGGAACAGTGAGTTAACTGCCTTGTTCAGGGGTAGAACAACAGATTTTTACCTTGTTAGCTCAGGGATTCGATCTTGTAACCTTCCAGTTACTAGTCCAATGCTGTAACCACTAGGCTACCTGCCTTCCCTTAAGCTAAGGACCCTGGGACTAAACAGCTCCCTCTGCAACTGGATCCAAGACTTCCTGACGGGTCGCCCCAGGTGGTAAAAGTAGGTAACAACACATCTGCCACGCTGATCCTCAACACGGGGGTCCTTCAGGGGTGCGTGCTCAGTCCCCTCCTGTACTCCCTGTTCACTCATGACTGCACGGCCAAGCACGGCTCCAACACCATCATTAAGTTTGCTGATGACACAACAGTGGTAGGCCTGATCACCAACACCGATGAGACAGCCGATAGGGAGGAGGTCAGAACCCTGACCGTGTGGTGTAAGGACAACAACCTCGATATCAATGTGATCAACACAAAGGAGATGATTGTGCACTACAGGAAAAGACAGGGCTGTAGTTGAGCAGGTCGAGAGCTCCAAGTTCCTTGGCGTCCACATCACCAACAAACAAGCACCAACAAACATGGTCAAAGCACACCAAGACAGTCGTGAAGAGGGCACGACAAAACCTATTCCCCATCAAGAGACTGAAAAGATTTGGCATGGGTCCTCAGATCCTCAAAAGGTTTTACAGCTGCACCATCAAGAGCATCTTGACAGGTTGCCTCACTGCCTGGTATGGCAACTACTCAGCCTCCGTCTGCAAGGCACCACAAAGGGTAGTACGTACGGCCCAGTACATCACCGGGGCCAAGCTTCCTGGCACCCAGGACCTCGATACCACGGGGTGTCAAAGACTACAGCCACCCTACTCATAGACTGTTCTCTCTGCTACCGCACGACAAGCAGTACCGGAGCACCAAGTCTAGGTCCAAGATGCTTTAACAGCTTCTATCTCCAAGCAATAAGAGTTCTGAGGAGCTAATCAAATGGCTACCCAGACTATTTGCACCCCCCATATGCTGCTGCTTCTCTGTTATTAACCTTGCATAGTCACTTTAATAATCCTACCTGCATGTACATAATTACCACAATTACCTCGACACCGGTGCCCCAGCACATTGTCACATTGTCTCTGTACCGGTACCCCCTGTATATAGCCCCGCTATTGTTATTTACTGCTGCTCATTAAATTCATTGTTTTTCTTATCTCTTACTTTAGAAAAAAAAAATCTTAAAAATGCATTGTTGGTTAAGGGCTTGTAAGTAAGCATTTCACTGTAATCTGTTGTATTCAACGCATGTGACAAATACAAATGTATTTTATTTTATTTGTTATTCCCAGAGTCAAACCGGAACATATTCCTATCCACGTGATCAAAACAGTCTTGGAGCGTGGATTTTTATTGGTCGGACCAACACTGTGCAGACCTGACCACCGGAACTTCCATTTTGAGTATTTGTTTGCAGGTGGGGAGAAGAAAAAATGGAGTCGTGGTCAGATTTGCCAAAAGGAGGGTGAGAGAGGGCCTTACCCACGTGTCGAAAAGGCGTGTAGCAGTGGTCAAATTACTTTTGTTAAAGTTCCCCGCAACAATTAAGATCTTTGAGAGCATTTTATGTGTCGACTTGGGGTGGGATGTACACAGCCATGGCTATAATCCCTGAGAACTCTCTTGGAAGGTAAAAAGGGCAACATTTGATTACCAAGTATTCCAAGTCGGGAGAGCAGAAGTTTGCAAGTTCCTGTACGTTTCCCCGTTCGCACCTTATGTTGTTGGTCATAAAGCAGAGCTCACCACCTTTGTTCTTGCCAAAGAGAGCCCGCTCAAAAAACTGTAAAACCCGCTGTTGGTACATAATCTGCTTGGATGTCAAGTCTCAGAAAAACAGAGTACGTTGCAGAATCTGATGTCCCTCTGGAAGGAAATCCTTTGATCATTTTTAGGGCATTCCTCAGGTCCTGGATGGCAGAGAGCTCAGCCCCAGTGATGTACTGGGCTGCATGCACTACCCTCTGTAGTGCCTTGCTGCCAATCAGTTGCCACACCAAACAGTGATGCAGCACATCAAGAACATATAACATTTTGAGGATGTGAGGGCCCATGCCAAATCTTTTCATTCCCCGTCACGATTGTGTTGGTGTGTGTGGACCATGATAGCTCCTTAGTGACGTGGACACCAAGAAACTTGAAGCTCTTGACCAACTGCACTACAGCCCCGTCGATGTGAATGGGAGCATGCTCGGCCCTTTGTTTCTTGTAGTCCACGATCAGCTCCTTTGTCTTGCTGACGTAGAGGGAGAGGTTGTTGTCCTGGCACCACACTGCCAGGTCTCTGATCTCTTCCCTATAGGCTGTCTCATCGTCGTCAATGATCAGGCCTACCACAGTCGTGTCATCAGCAAATGTAATAATGGGGTTGGAGTCATGCGCAGCTATGCAGTCATGGGTGAACAGCGAGTACAGGAGGGACTAAGTACGCACCCGTGAGGGGCTGCTGTGTTGAGGGTCAGCATGGCAAATGTGTTGTTGACTACCCTCACCACATGGGGGTGGCCCATCAGGAACTCCAGGATCCAGTTGCAGAGGGAGGTGTTGATGTAAACCAGTCTTTCAAAGCATTTCATGACTACAGATATGAGTGCTACAGGGTGATAATCATTTAGACAGGTTACCTTGACGTTCTTGAGCACAGGGACTACGGTGGTCTGCTTGAAACATGTAGGTATTAAACACTGGGTCAGGGAGAGGTTGAAAATATCAGTGAAGACACTTGCCAGCTGGTCAGCGCATGCTCTGAGTATGCATCCTGGCAATCCGCCTGGGCTTTCAACTTTGTGAATGTTAACCTATTTAAATGTTTTACTCACATCTGCTATGGAGAGTGTGATCATAAAGTCATCAAGAACAGCTGGTGCTCTTATGCATGGTTCAGTGTTGCTTGCCTCGAAGTGAGCAAAGAAGGCATTTAGCTCAGCTGGTTGGATAGCTTCACTGGGCAGCTAGCAGCTGAGTTTCCCTTTGTAATCCATGATAGTTTGCAAGCCCTGCCTCATCCGATGAGCATAGTAGGATTTGATATTAGTCTTGTATTGGCGCTTTTACAGTTTGATGGCTTGTAGGAGGTTGTAGGGGGACTTCTTATTAACATACGGATTAGTGTCCCACTCCTTAAAAGCAGCAGTTCTAGTCTTTAGCTCAGTGTGGATGTTGCCTGTAATCCATGACTTCTGGTTGGGATATGTACGGTCTCTGTAGGGACAACGTCATTGATTAACTTATTAATGAAGCCATGACTGATATGGTAAACTCCTCAGTGCCTTTGGATGCCTTTCCAATCTGTGCTAGCGAAACAATCCTGTATCTTAGCATCCATCGGACCAATTCCTTATTGGGTGCATCACTGGTACTTCCTGGTTGAGTTTTTACTTGTAAGCACAGGAATCAGTATAGTAATGGTCAGATTTGCCAAATGGAGGGAGAGATTTGTATACATTTCTGTGTGTGGAGTAAAGTTGATCTATAGTTTTTTGTTTTATCTCTAGTTGCACAGGTGACATGTTGTCACCTCCAATCCTTCTGTTTTCCACTCCTTCCTTATCTCTTAATGTCTTCCTTGCAGAACAGGTGCAGCAGGATGCGTCCCTGATCCCAGAGGAAACACACTGAACTTTGTGCAAACTGGATACCGCATATCCTGAGGCCGCATTTATTGTAGCTGGGGACTTTAATAAAGAAAATCGGAGGAAAATGCTCCCGATATTCTATCAACACATCTCCGTGTCCAACGTGAGTAAGACATTTAAGTGTTTTAACTTCCGCAAGGCTGTCGGTCCAGACAGCATCCCAAGCTGCGTCCTCAGAGCATATGCACAACAGCTGGCTGGAGTGTTTACGGACATATTGTTACGGTGCGTGAATGAGGACCCAAAAGCGAATTAACGTAAACAGAGCTTCTTTAATAACAAAACAAAACGTAGGCTCAGATGGACCGGCAGGTTCCGACAGGACAGGACAAGGTTGCAGCAAACATGACGATAGTCTGGTTCAGGCATGAACAACACAAACAAGAATCCGACAAAGACAGGAGCAGAAACAGAGAGAGATATAGAGGACTAATCAGAGGGAAAAAGGGAACAGGTGGGAAAAGGGGTGACGAGGTAGTTAGGAGGAGACAAGGCACAGCTGGGGGAAAGAGGGGGAGAAAAGGTAACCTAACAACGACCAGCAGAGGGAGACAGGGTGAAGGGAAAGGACAGAAACAAGACACAACATGACAGTACATGACAGTACCCCCCCACTCACCGAGCGCCTCCTGGCGCACTCGAGGAGGAAACCTGGCGGCAACGGAGGAAATCATCGATCAGCGCACGGTCCAGCACGTCCCGAGAGGGAACCCAACTCCTCTCCTCAGGACCGTACCCCTCCCAATCTACTAGGTACTGATGACCACGGCCCCGAGGACGCATGTCCAAAATCCTACGGACCCTGTAGATGGGTGCGCCCTCGACAAGGATGGGGGGGGGGGGGAGACGAGCGGGGGCGCGAAGAACGGGCTTGACACAGGAGACATGGAAGACCGGGTGGACGCGACGAAGATATCGCGGAAGAAGAAGTCGAACTGCGACAGGATTAATGATCCGAGAAATACGGAACGGACCAATGAACCGCGGGGTCAACTTGCGAGAAGTGGTCTTAAGGGGAAGGTTCTGAGTGGAGAGCCAAACTCTCTGACCGCGACAATATCTAGGACTCTTAGTTCTACGCTTATTAGCAGCCCTCACAGTCTGCGCCCTATAACGGCAAAGTGCAGACCTGACCCTCTTCCAGGTGCGCTCGCAACGTTGGACAAAAGCCTGAGCGGAGGGGACGCTGGACTCGGCGAACTGAGATGAGAACAGCGGAGGCTGGTACCCGAGGCTACTCTGAAAAGGAGATAGCCCGGTCGCAGACGAAGGAAGCGAGTTGTGGGCGTATTCTGCCCAGGGGAGCTGTTCTGACCAAGACGCAGGGTTGCGAAAAGAAAGACTGCGTAAGATGCGACCAATAGTCTGATTGGCCCGTTCTGCTTGACCGTTAGACTGGGGGTGAAAGCCGGAAGAGAGACTGACGGAAGCCCCAATCAAACGGCAAAACTCCCTCCAAAATTGAGACGTGAATTGCGGACCTCTGTCCGAAACGACGTCTGACGGAAGGCCATGAATTCTGAAAACATTCTCGATGATGATTTGTGCCGTCTCTTTAGCAGAAGGAAGCTTAGCAAGGGGAATAAAATGAGCCGCCTTAGAGAACCTGTCGACAACCGTAAGAATAACAGTCTTCCCCGCTGACGAAGGCAGTCCGGTGACAAAATCTAAGGCGATGTGAGACCACGGTCGAGAGGGAATGGGAAGCGGCCTGAGACGGCCGGCAGGAGGAGAGTTACCGGACTTAGTCTGCGCGCAGACCGAACAAGCAGCCACGAAGCGACGCGTGTCATGCTCCCGGGTGGGCCACCAAAAGCGCTGGCGAATGGAAGCAAGCGTACCCCGAACGCCAGGGTGGCCGGCTAACTTGGCAGAGTGAGCCCACTGAAGAACGGCCAGACGAGTAGGAACGGGAACGAAAAGAAGGTTCCTGGGACAAGCGCGCGGCGACGGAGTTTGAGTGAGTGCTTGCTTTACCTGCCTCTCAATTCCCCAGACAGTCAACCCGACAACACGCCCCTCAGGGAGAATCCCCTCGGGGTCAGTGGAGGCTACTGAAGAACTGAAGAGACGAGATAAAGCATCAGGCTTGGTGTTCTTAGAGCCCGGACGATAAGAAATCACGAACTCGAAACGAGCGAAAAACAGCGCCCAGCGCGCCTGACGCGCATTAAGTCGTTTGGCAGAACGGATGTACTCAAGGTTCCTATGGTCAGTCCAAACGACAAAAGGAACGGTCGCCCCCTCCAACCACTGTCGCCATTCGCCTAGTGCTAAGCGGATGGCGAGCAGTTCGCGGTTTCCCACATCATAGTTACGTTCCGACGGCGACAGGCGATGAGAAAAATACGCGCAAGGGTGGACCTTGTCGTCAGAGAAGGAGCGCTGAGAAAGAATGGCTCCCACGCCCACCTCTGACGCGTCAACCTCGACAATGAACTGTCTAGAGACGTCAGGTGTAACAAGGATAGGTGCGGATGTAAAACGATTCTTGAGGAGATCAAAAGCTCCCTGGGCGGAAACGGACCACTTAAAGCACGTCTTGACAGAAGTAAGGGCTGTGAGAGGGGCTGCCACCTGACCGAAATTACGGATGAAACGACGATAGAAGTTCGCGAAGCCGAGAAAGCGCTGCAACTCGACGCGTGACTTAGGGACGGGCCAATCAATGACAGCTTGGACCTTAGCGGGATCCATCTTAATGCCTTCAGCGGAAATAACAGAACCGAGAAATGTGACGGAGGAGGCATGAAAAGAGCACTTCTCAGCCACTTCTCAGCCATTCTCTAAAAGGCGCTGGAGGACACGTCGAACGTGCTGAACATGAATCTGGAGTGACGGTGAAAAAATCAGGATATCGTCAAGGTAAACGAAAACAAAGATGTTCAGCATGTCTCTCAGGACATCATTGACTAATGCCTGAAAGACAGCTGGAGCGTTAGCGAGGCCGAAAGGAAGAACCCGGTATTCAAAGTGCCCTAACGGAGTGTTAAACGCCGTCTTCCACTCGTCCCCCTCCCTGATGCGCACGAGATGGTAAGCGTTACGTTACGATTCTTCACTGTTATGTCATTCAGCCCTCGATAATCTATGCAGGGGTGCAGGGACCCGTCCTTCTTCTTAACAAAAAAAAACCCCGCTCCGGCGGGAGAGGAGGAGGGGACTATGGTACCGGCGGCAAGAGCTACAGACAAATAATCTTCGAGAGCCTTACGTTCGGGAGCCGACAGAGAGTATAGTCTACCCCGGGGGGGAGTGGTTCCCGGAAGGAGATCAATACTACAATCATACGACCGGTGTGGAGGAAGAGAGATGGCCCTGGACCGACTGAACACCGTGCCGCAGATCGTGATATTCCTCCGGCACCCCTGTCAAATCACCAGGCTCCTCCTGTGAAGAAGAGACAGAGGAAACAGGAGGGATAGCAGACATTAAACATTTCACATGACAAGAGACGTTCCAGGAGAGGATAGAATTACTAGACCAATTAATGGAAGGATTATGACAAACTAGCCAGGGATGGCCCAAAACAACAGGTGTAAAAGGTGAACAAAAAATTAAAAAAGAAATGGTTTCGCTATGATTACCAGAAACAGTGAGGGTTAAAGGTAGCGTCTCACGCTGAATCCTGGGGAGAGGACTACCATCCAGGACGAACAAGGCCGTGGACTCCCTTAACTGTCTGAGAGGAATGTCATGTTCCCGAGCCCAGGTCTCGTCCATAAAACAGCCCTCCGCCCCAGAGTCTATTAAGGCACTGCAGGAAGCTGACGAACCGGTCCAGCGTAGATGGACCGACAAGGTAGTGCAGGATCTTGAAGGAGAGACAGGAGTAGTAGCGCTCACCAGTAGCCCTCCGCTTACTGATGAGCTCTGGCTTTTACTGGACATGAAGTGACAAAATGACCAGCAGAACCGCAATAGAGACAGAGGCGGTTGGTGATTCTCCGTTCCCTCTCCTTAGTCGAGATGCGGATACCTCCCAGCTGCATAGGCTCAGCACCCGAGCCGGCAGAGGAAGATGGTAGTGATGCGGAGAGGGGGGCAACGGAGAACGCGAGCTCCTTTCCACGAGCTCGGTGACGAAGATCAACCCGTCGCTCAATGCGAATAGCGAGTTCAATCAAGGAATCCACGCTGGAAGGAACCTCCCGGGAGAGAATCTCATCCTTTACCTCTGCGCGGAGACCCTCCAGAAAACGAGCGAGCAAAGCCGGCTCGTTCCAGCCACTGGAGGCAGCAAGAGTGCGAAACTCAATAGAGTAGTCTGTTATGGATCGATTACCCTGACATAGGGAAGACAGGGCCCTGGAAGCCTCCTCCCCAAAAACAGATCGATCAAAAACCCGTATCATCTCCTCCTTAAAGTCCTGATACTGGTTAGTACACTCAGCCCTTGCCTCCCAGATTGCCGTGCCCCACTCACGAGCCCGTCCAGTAAGGAGAGATATGACGTAGGCGACACGAGCAGTGCTCCTGGAGTAAGTGTTGGGCTGGAGAGAAAACACAATATCACACTGGGTGAGGAACGAGCGGCATTCAGTGGGCTCCCCAGAGTAACACGGCGGGTTATTGATTCTGGGCTCCGGAGATTCGAAAGCCCTGGAAGTGGCCGGTGGATCGAGGCGGAGATGGTGAACCTGTTCTGTGAGGTTGGAGACTTGGGTGGCCAGGGTCTCAACGGCATGTCGAGCAGCAGACAATTCCTGCTTGTGTCTGCCTAGCATCGCTCCCTGGATCTTGACGGCTGAGTGGAGAGGATCCGAAGTCGCTGGGTCCATTCTTGGTCGGATTCTTCTGTTACGGTGCGTGAATGAGGACCCAAAAGCGAATTAACGTAAACAGAGCTTCTTTAATAACAAAACAAAACGTAGGCTCAGATGGACCGGCAGGTTCCGACAGGACAGGACAAGGTTGCAGCAAACATGACGATAGTCTGGTTCAGGCATGAACAACACAAACAAGAATCCGACAAAGACAGGAGCAGAAACAGAGAGAGATATAGAGGACTAATCAGAGGGAAAAAGGGAACAGGTGGGAAAAGGGGTGACGAGGTAGTTAGGAGGAGACAAGGCACAGCTGGGGGAAAGAGGGGGAGAAAAGGTAACCTAACAACGACCAGCAGAGGGAGACAGGGTGAAGGGAAAGGACAGAAACAAGACACAACATGACAGTACATGACACATATTCAATTTCTCCCTATCCCAGTCTGTTGTCCCCACTTGCTTCAAGATGTCCCCCATTGTTACTCGACCCAAGGAAGCAAAGGTAACCGAACTAAATGACTATGGCCCTGTAGCACTCACTTCTGTCATCATGAAGTGCTTTAAGAGGCTAGTACGATTGATATCACCTCCACCTTATCCAAGACCCTAGACCCACTACAACATGCATACTGCCCCAACAGATCTACAGACAACGCAATCACCATTGCTCTACACACTGTCCTATCCAACCTGGACAGGATGGAATACCTGTGTGAGAATGCTGTTCATTGACTACAGTTCAACCTTCAACACCATAGTGCACTCCAAACTCATCACTAAGCTCAGTGCCCTGGGTCTGAACACCTTCCTGTGAAACTGGGGTCCTAGACTTCCTAACTTCCAGCTGGTGAAGGTAGGAAATCAGCCACGCTGATCTCCACAGGGGTGCATGCTCAGCTCCCCCCTGTGCTCCCTGTTCACCCTTGACTCTGTGGTTAAGCATGTCTCCAAATCAATCATCAAGTTGCTGACGATACAACAGTGGTAGGCCTGATTACCACCAACAATGAGACAGCGCACAGTGAGGAGATGAGAGCCCTGGCAGAGTGGTGCCAGGAAAATAACTTCTCCCTCAATCTCAACAAAACGAAGGAGCTGATCGTAGACTAGAGGAGACATCGACAGGGCCGCAGTGGAGAGGGTCAAAAGCTTCAAGTTCCTCAGCGTGCACATCACTGAGGACCTGAAATGTCCCTCCACACAGACAGCATGGTAAAGAAGGCACAACAGTGACTCTTTAACCTCAGGATGCTGAAGAAATGTGTCTTGTCCTCTAAATCCTTCACAAACTTCTGCAGATGCACTATCGAGAGCATTCTGTTGGGCTGTATCACCGCCTGGTATGGCAACATCACCGCCTGCAACCAGAAGGTGGTGCGATCATCTCAACGCATCACCAGGGGCACAGTGTGTGCCCTCCAGGACATCTGCAGCACCCGGTGTCAAAGGAAGGCCAAGAAGAACATCATGGACCTAAAGACTCTCAGACCATGAGAAACAAGATTCTCTGGTCTGATGAAACCAAGATTGAACTCTTTGGCCTGAATGCCAAGCGTCACATCTGGAGGAAAATTGGCACCATCCCTACAGTGAAGCATGGTGGTGGCAGCATCATACTGTGGGAATGTTCTTCAGTGGCAGGGACTGGGAGACTAGTCAGAATTGAGGCAAAGATGAAGGGAGCAAAGTACAGAGAGATCCTTGGTGAAAACTTGCTCCAGAGCACTCAGGACCTCAGACTGGGGCAAAGGTTCACCTTCCAACAGGACAACAACCCTAAGCACACAGCCAAGACAATGCAGGAGTGGCTTTGGGACAAGCCTTTGAATATCCTTGAGTGGCCCAGCCATAGTCCGGACTTGAACATGATCGAACATCTCTGGAGAAACCTGAAAATAGCTGTGCAGCAAAGCTCACCATCCAACCGGACAGAGCTTGAGAGGATCTGCAGAGAAGAATGGGAGAATCTCTTGTAGCGTCATACCAAAGAATACTCAATGCTGTAAAGGTGCTTCAACAAAGTACTGAGTAAAGGGTCTGAATACTTATGTAAATGTAATATTTCAGTTTTTAGTTTTTAATAAACTAGCAAGAATTTGAAGGAAAAAAAAGTTTTTGCTTTGTCATTATGGGGTGAGAAAAAACACCAATTGAATCCATTTAGAATAAGGCTGTATACACTCCTTTCTTGAAACATTAATATCTTCACAGCATTTATATCTATTACAGACATGTTTGCTCAGTGGTGAACCTCTTGGTCTTCAGTGTGACAGGTTAGTAGAGTGGTGAACCTATAGGTCTTCAGTGTGACAGGTTAGTACAGTGGTGAACCTATAGGCCTTCAGTGTGTGACAGGTTAGTACAGTGGTGAACCTATTTATTTTTTTTTTATTTCACCTTTATTTAACCAGGTAGGCTAGTTGAGAACAAGTTCTCATTTGCAACTGCGACCTGGCCAAGATAAGGCATAGCAGTGTGAACAGACAACACAGAGTTACACATGGAGTAAACAATTAACAAGTCAATAACACAGTAGAAAAAAAGGGGAGTCTATATATACATTGTGTGCAAAAGGCATGAGGTAGGCAAATAATTACAATTATGCAGATTAACACTGGAGTGATAAATGATCAGATGGTTATGTACAGGTAGAGATATTGGTGTGCAAAAGAGCAGAAAAATAAAAATAAATAAATAAAAACAGTATGGGGATGAGGTAGGTGAAAATGGGTGGGCTATTTACCAATAGACTATGTACAGCTGCAGCGATCGGTTAGCTGCTCAGATAGCAGATGTTTGAAGTTGGTGAGGGAGATAAAAGTCTCCAACTTCAGCGATTTTTGCAATTCGTTCCAGTCACAGGCAGCAGAGAACTGGAACGAAAGGCGGCCAAATGAGGTGTTGGCTTTAGGGATGAGCCTATAGGTCTTCAGTGTGTGACAGGTTAGTACAGTGGTGAACCTATAGGTCTTCAGTGTGTGACAGGTTAGTACAGTGGTGAACCTATAGGTCTTCAGTGTGTGACAGGTTAGTACTGTGGTGAACCTATAGGTCTTCAGTGTGACAGGTTAGTACAGTGGTGAACCTATAGGCCTTCAGTGTATGACAGGTTAGTACTGTGGTGAACCTATAGGTCCTCAGTGTATGACAGGTTAGTACTGTGGTGAACCTATAGGTCTTTAGTGTATGACAGGTTAGTACTGTGGTGAACCTATAGGTCTTCAGTGTCTGACAGGTTAGTACTGTGGTGAACCTATAGGTCTTCAGTGTGACAGGTTAATACAGTGGTGAACATTGCAAAAAAAAACATTTCATGTTTAGCACACAAAGTAACCGGTGACCTAACGTTTAAAGTGGAACTGATAGCGTTTTAACTACTTTGCAGATATGAAACAAACAGACAATCATAATATCAGTCAAAAATATCAAATTCCATGTGTATGCTACAAAACCAACTTTATAAGAGGTATAAAAATAGGCCTAAAAATAGGTTCTATTTGACTCAGTGTTCCGTGACGTACACTAAGGCATTGTTGGCAGAATAGATGGATGCAGTTCAATGCATGGTTCATATAATTCACCAATACATTTCTTGGTAGTGCAAAAATATTGCTATCGGGTTGAAAATTACAGCTGGCCTGGTACATTGTTTGCTGCCTCCATTTGAGATTCACAGTATTATTTCAATAACTCAATATCTGGACCAAAACTGACAAATGTAACTAAGGCTGGAAATGTCAATACAATCAAACTAGCAAGGGCAATGATCCCAAGTCAGGCATAACGTGGTTAATTGGCTAGCGTATCTGTTTATGTAGCAAGCTCAAAACATTAGCTAGATAGCTACTGTAGCTCGCTAGCGGCTACGAGGATGTCATGTCATGTCATTGGAGGAGTAGGTGAGAGACAGACTTTTTCACAGCATATCGTTTTTCAGTGGCTATACACAGCCAGAAATGCAGGTGTCATTTGGTTAGCTAGCAAGAACATGAACGACTGTTATACAGTTAGTATATCTCTTGCATTCGCAAATTCTCTGGCTATCTACTCCGATTTCAGACTCTCGTCTGAATGTGCCAGAGCGCAGAACTGATGAATTTACAAACTGTATATGACCAGTATCAGTAAAAGAAGGCAGAAAAAGTAATAGTTAGTCAAGAACGCTCTAGATAACATGTAAACAGCCTAACCAGCTCTGCTACGGCGAGTAAAATGGTCAGAATGAAGTGTTCTCTCATTTGTGTCTGGAAGTAGCTAGCTAGCAAGCTAGCCAACCTTAGCCAGTTAGCTTGAGTACTTGGTGGAGACAAGCATGCATGCACTGGAAGGCAAGCTGCAGAAGGACGAGGAGGCTACAATTCCCCATCGTTTATCAGTGCAATTTTGACGGCCAACTAGCTGAAAAGTTTGAGAGGGTTTATCTAATGTTCCTTCGTTAGATTTTAGCTCATCTTGCCCTGGCTAGCATTTGTTGTTGATCTTGTTGTTGTTGATGTGCATAAGTGAGGGAGAGGGAGCCTACCTTTTCATTGTTGTTTGATCAATAGGACTGTAAAGTTCCCAAATGTAAGAGGACTCCTGTGGTGTTCACATATTTGCAGAAATCCATTCAAATCCATTCAAACAACCCCACATACAGATTGGCTTAATTCGGTGCCATTTTACTACCCATAGCAGTTCCCTTCTGTTGAATGAACATGTCATGTTCAAACATGAAAAAGTTCTTAGTCAGAAGAACCTCAGCAACATTACAGTTAGTGCTAGTGGGTCGTACCAGTGGGTCATTGACTAAGACAGTGTGCTAAAGGTTCTAGGCCTCCCTGGTGGGGGATATTTTTATACCTGAATTCAACATCCAAGCCATAAGCATCTCTCCATCTCTCAATTGTGCATTGTCTTAAGGGTTTTAGTCATGTCCACAGAATTGCCACACTGGGTTTTTAGAAATAAATCTTTTCAGTCAATGAGCCAATGTAGGCCACAGTAGGTCTACCTAGTGGCTCATCCAGTCGTTTGTGGATTTTTGGTAAGGCATGGATAACGCTTGTGATTGGATTGTCTACTTTCATCAACTCATATTCTTTTTGCGTAATGTCTCAACTTTCAACAAGAGAATTCAACTTACAGTGAATCTCATCTTTGAACAGTGGTGTGGGGTTACGTGACAGTTTCTGATAGAAAATGGTATTGTTCAATTGTCCCCGGATCTCATTCACATAGTCATCGTGACAGCTTCGGCCTTAACAGCTGTCACGACTTCCGCCGAAGTCGGCTCCTCTCCTTGTTCGGACGTCACCGGCTTTCTAGCCATCGCCGCTCTATTTTTCATGTATCCATTTGTCTTGTCCTGTTCCCTGCACACCTGGTTTTCATTCCCTAATCAATCTACATGTATTTATTCCCCTGTTCCCCATCATGTCTTTTGTGTAAGATTGTTTGTGTTACGTGTGTATAGTTGACACACCAGACTGGCTTGCTTTTTACGTGTAATTTTTCACGAAGATGTTTATTGTTAAACATAATTCTTGTGAATGTTTTGCCCGTTTTGCACATTTGCCTAAATAAAGTGAGCGCCTGTTCACAAATCTCTGCTCTCCTGCACCTGACTTCGCTACTAGTACACACACATCTGACAGAATATCACACCCCTACCATGGAGTCAGCAGGAGCAGGTATCCCGGTCAGAGGAGTCAAGGAGCGCTTCCATGAACACGCGGCAATGCTACATCTCGGTGCCATGATGGATCACGTTGTCCAGACCATGGACTGCTGGGAGAGACAGGAAGTCTCTCCAGCGCCTCGGACCAGCGCAACCAAGGTTACCTCTACCCGTCCCGTCCGGATCCAGCTCCAGTGGGATGCGTCTCTCCCTTCCCAGGGAGTATGATGGGACGGCTGCACAGTGTCAGGGGTTCCTTTAACAACTTTTACAACTATACCTGGCCACCGTTCACCCAGCTCCCTCAAGAAGGGAGAGAATATCCGCCCTCGTCTCATGCCTCTAGGGGAGAGCTCTGGAGTGGGAAAACGGCGTGAGGAGAGAGGAAGTTGCGGCGTTGGACCACTTTGAGGAGTTCACCCACCGCTTCCGGGCCGTCTTTGACCAACCGCCCAAAGGTAGAGCGGCGGGGGAACGACTCTTCCAATAGAGGCAGGGGACGAGGAGCGCACAGGAGTTTGCGCTAGAGTTCCAGACCTTGGCCGCCGGAGCAGGATGGAACGACAGGGCCCTCATCAACCACTATCAATGCAGCCTGCGTGAGGACGTCCTACGGGAGTTGGCCTGCAGGGATGCCACCATCACCTTTGACCAACAGGTGAATCTGTCCATCAAGTTGGATAACCTGCTGGACGTCCTGAGGGTGCTCTGTCGGTTCCATCTCCCAGCACTCCCGCTCCGGTGCTCATGGAGTTGGGAGGGGCTGCGCATAGGGAGGCTGGAGGAGGGGCCTTCACGTGCACCAACTGTGGCCGCAGAGGGCACACTGCCGGTCGGTGCCGGGTTGGTCCCTCTGGGAGTCGAGGCAGCAGGCAGGGCACTCTGGCGTCATCCCAGGTGAGTCTGCACCACTCTCATCCAGTCCTCTGTTGTCCACCTGTTTGTACCTGTTTGTTTCCCTGAGTTCTCCCTGCATTCCCAGCATAAGGCGCTTGTCAATTCAGGCGCAGCTGGGAATTTTATCGACAGAGCGTTAGCTCTTAGTTTAGGGATCCCCATTATTCCTGTGGATAGACCTTTCCCGGTTCACGCTCTAGATAGTCGACCATTAGGGTCCAGGCTAATCAGGGAAGCCACCATCTCCCTGGCCATGGAGACCCAGGGGGGTCACGAGGAGAAAATCAGTCTCTTTCTCATTGACTCTCCTGTGTTTCCCGTGGTACTAGGCCTTCCCTAGTTGGCTCATCATAACCCCACCATTTCCTGGCAACAGAGGGCTCTCACGGGGTGGTCGTACCACCTAAGGGCATTATGAGTACCTAGTCATGCCGTACGGGTTGATGAATGCTCCATCAGTCTTCCAATCCTTCATAGACAAGATTTTCAGGGGCCTGCACTGGCAGGGTGTAGTGGTGTATTTCAATGACATTCTGATATACTCCGCTACACGTGCGCATGGTACTTGGACGACTGTTGGATCATGACCTGTATGTCAAGGCTGAGAAATGCCTGTTCTTTCAGCAGGCCGTCTCCTTCCTAGGGTATCGCATTTCCACATCCGGGTTGGAGATGGAGAGTAACCGCATTGCAGCCGTGCGTAATTGGCCGACTCCCACCACGGTAAAGGAGGTGCAGCGATTTTTGGTTTAATTGGTTTGCCAATTACTACCGGAGATTTATTCGGGGTTTTGGCCAGGTGGCTGCTCCCGCTACCTCACTGCTGAAGTGGGGTCCTGTATGTCTGCAGTGGTCGGTTGTGGCGGACAGGGATTTTGGGCACCTAAGAGCTCTGTTTACCTCGGCTTCCGTGCTGGCCCATCCTGATCCCTCTTTGGCGTTCATAGTGGAGGTGGATGGGTCCGAGGCTGGGATCGGAGCCATGCTCTCTCAGCGCTCGGGCACGCCACCGATGTTCCGCCATGCCACCCATGCTCCGCCCCTGTGCTTTCTTCTCGAAGAAGCTCAGCCTGGCGGAGTGGAACTTTGATGTTGGGGACCGGGAGCTGTTGGCTGTGGTTAAGGCTTTGAAGGCGTGGAGACATTGGCTTGAGGGGGCTAAACACCCTTTCCTCATCTGGACTGACCACCGCAACCTGGAGTACATCCGGGCAGCGAGGAGACTGAATGTCAGGCAAGGTTGGCCTTGTTCTTTACCTGTTTTGTGTTTACCCTGTCCTACAGACCAGGTTCCCAGAATGTGAAGGCATTCTGCCCAGAGGTAAGCTACATCCCTTACCCGTTCCACAACGGCCTTGGTCACACCTGTCGGTGGATTTTCTAACAGATCTTCCTCCCTCACAGGGAAACACCACGATCCTGGTCGTTGTGGATCGTTTCTCTAAGTCCTGTCGTCTCCTCCCTCTGCCCGGTCTCCCTATGGCTGTACCAACTGCGGAGGCCCTGTTTACACACATCTTCCGGCACTAAGGGGTGCCTGAGGATATAGTGTCTGATCGAGGTCCCCAGTTCACTTCGAGAGTCTGGAGGGTGTTTATGGAATGTTTGGGGTTCTCGATCAGCATCACCTCGGGTTTCCACCCGAGAGTAATGGGCAGGTGGAGAGAGTGAACCAGGATGTGGGCAGGTTTCTGCGGTCCTATTGCCAGGACCGGCCGGGGGAGTGGTCGGCGTTCGTGCTCTGGGCAGAGATGGCGCAGAACTCTTCGCCACTCCTCCACCAACCTCTCCCCGTTTCAGTGTGTATTGGGGTAACAGCTAGTTCTGGCACCGTGGCATCAGAGTCAAACCGAGGCTCCTGCGGTGGACGATTGGTTCAGACGCGTGGAGGAGTCCTGGGAAGCCGCCCTAATCAGAAATCTCTGTTCTCCTGCACCTGACTTCGCTACCAGTACGCACACATCTGACAACACCATTACACACTCCAAGTGGAGTCATTTTTATTCATCCAATGCTTGCCTCTGTTCTTTAGGGAGATTATTTTAGAATCTGTAGTCTTGTTTCTAATTCAGAATCTGATTCCACCATTCTGCAGTATGTTTCTAGGGAGGGATTTCTGTATCTGGGCGGACAAAAGGTGGATTTTGCTCGAGAAGGGGTTTTCGATATGCAGCAAATGTCATTCTCTATTGTTTGACTATGTACAAAAGTGAATTGTTTCCACACCCACCATGTGTAGTGAAATGTATATATTTTGGGAAGTGAGCACTAGCAATCAATATGTTTGACCAGATAAAGATCTGTCTCGTATCGAAACGTAGTCAATAAAGCGGGGAATTGGCAGCTTAAAGATGTGCAGGCTTTCCTGTTCTTTACATATTCTTTTACCCACATGTACTGTATTCTAGTCATGGCTCATCCTATATGACTTCTGCTGTACACTCCTTATTCATATACTGTGTGCATGGTGTGAAATGGAAATGCGATTTTTGCACATCCAAGCCATTATTGACAGAGACCATAGAGCAATTAGGGTTAAGTGTCTTGCTCAAGGGCAGATTCACTTATTTCTCACTTAGTTGGCTCGGGTATTCAAACTAGCAACCTTTCGGTTACTAGCCCAACGCGCTAACCACTAGGCTACCTGCTGCTTTCTAGGTAGTGGTGATCAATCAGTGTATTTGTCTGATTGCGTGGTCAGTCTGCATAGCTGTTGAGGCTAACTCCCGCCCTCTCTGCAGTCTCTGCAAAGTGCCTCCAGTCGAAGAGGTCAATATCAACATATTACTGAGCTCTGACAGACAGACCCGCAGACAGGCAGCAATGAGACAGGATCAGCAAGTCAGCTGCACCTGCTTTTCTCAGTACACACACACACACACACACACACACACACACACACACACACACACACACACACACACACACACACACACACACACACACACACACACACACACACACACACACACACACACACACAGCCCACCCCAACCTAATCTAATCAAGTGCGATGGCTAGCTCGATTAATAAAGCCAGCTATTGACTTCTAATTGGCGCCGCTCTGCTCTGCTAATTTCCTGGGACAAAATTACACTAATGCGGTTTGCCTGATGGAGTACTTATAGTCGTCTCCCAGGAGACACAGGTCTCTGAAACGGATAGATAACAGGGAGGGAGGGAGCGAGGAAGGGAGGGAGGGCAAGAGAGAGAGAGAGAGAGAGAGAGAGAGAGAGAGAGAGAGAGAGAGAGAGAGAGAGAGAAAGAAAGAAAGAAAGAAAGAAAGAAAGAAAGAAAGAAAGAAAGAAAGAAAGAAAGAAAGAAAGAAAGAAAGAAAGAAAGAAAGAAAGAAAGAAAGAAAGAAAGAAAGAAAGAAAGGGGATGTTAAACTTTGATAAAGATCAGGGTCTGTTGTTTCAGGGCAGACCATTTTCTAATCAGCAGCCTGCTGTCTTTGGAAATGTCATCCTGCAGTATTGCTTACCGCATTAGGCCAGGGAGAGACTAGGACAGGGGCTGAGCTGCAGACTTTCACTTGAGGAGTGTAACACTAGCCACCTGTCTACACGCTAATGAATTCTCTCCAAACCATTCACCTCCGAGGCTCTCACTGTTGTATATACACTACCAGACTGAGCCCATTATGAATTTGACCAGGCTGCTCACACTGCATTGGAGAAACCCATACTGCATCTACTGTATTGGGAATATGAGTAACATCAGAAACACACACAGTAGTGTTAGATACAGAGTAGTCATGAAATCAGCCCTCTTTTTTTCCTACCCTGCCTCAGGTCCTTTGACTCCCCTTCGGCTTAAATCGGTTCTCACATCCAGGATATTTATGCCACGGCACACTGCCGGATTATCTCACAAATGTAGCACTGTCCGCATCTTATCTATACTTGTAATCTTGCGTCCTATCGTTGTGATTCTTAACTCTGTTCACAATCCCTGCAAGACATGTTTAATCCTGGACTGACACTGATCTGTGTGGCTTCAAGCACCTGTTCCTTCAATGTGACAAGACAAGACATACAGTAATGTGAGGCTGGTTGCTTTGTTGCTCCAGTCAACTCTCTGAAACGTGAAATTGTAAACACAATGTTTTGAAATCAAAACTGTCTATTCATTATGCTGTATGTGAGTTCATGTGCATGTGTGGTTGAGTTATTATCAGCAAGAGTCATTTCAGTTTTAGCCTCAATGAGTCTGAAATTATTGTCTTTGCTATACATTTACAATATAAATGGAATACAGTAAATTGATGAATATATTAACAATTGACATTTGAGGCAGGAGGTTCGATAGGCAAAAGGATACCAATATTCAAGTTTTTATTTTTCTCTCCTGTAGGGAATCTGAAATGTTCCTTCCAGTGCTGTGTCTTAAAAAAAATACATATTTTAAACCTTTCACTAGGCAAGTCAGTTAAGAACAGATTCTTATTTACAATGACTGCCTACCCTGGCCAATTGTGCACCACTTCATGGAACTCCCAATCACAGCCAGATGCAATGCAGTCTGGTTTGGAACCTGGGACGATAGTGGCACCTCTTGCACTGAGATGCATTGCCTTAGACCACTGCGCCACTCGGGAGCATCTGACCTGTATAGTGACAGTACATTGTTTTAATCCTGTGTTAAGATCCAATATTAGAAAAGGGATTCTGTGTCTTTGATGCAATAGATTACCAGTAATCTTGTTTGTCAGATTTTCGAGAGATTAAGAAACTCAGGTACTTTTTGAAGCCAAAAGGAACCAGTTTCCTTCTCAAGAAGTAGAGCCCCTTTCAAGATATTGAAATTGAAATAAATGTAACACCCCGATCAATTTCTTGTCATATATTTGAAATCATTGAATCCTTCTGTCACATTCGTAAACAAAACAAAATATTTCTGTAAAAATAAAGACGTGAGCATTCAAAACCCCATATTGTGGCTGACTTGTTTATTTTGTCACATCTGCTTTGATTTCATAATTTACGATAATAAACAAGTCATTAATAATCTGGTATTAATTTTTTTTAACCATGCAAGCCAGTTAAGAACAAATTCTTGTTTACAATGACGGCCAAACCCTAACCTGGATGACACTGTGCCAATTGTGCACCGCCCTATGGGACTCCCAATCATGGCAAGTTGTGATAAAGCCCAGGATTGAACCAGGGTCTGTAGTGACACCTCTAGAACTGAGACGCAGTGCCATAGACCACTGCGCCACTTGGGAACCATAAGTCTTATTGTTTAGAGCACACAATGATTCACTGAAGACTAATTCTGTCATTTACCTTCTTGCTGTGGCGGTTTTTCAGTCTGATGGTGTTAAATATAGGGAATAAATTGCATTATAAGTACAAGAAAAAAATAACTGAAACACATTATTAAAAGTAACGTACGTTATACATTTCCTTGGCTAAAAGGCAGCAAGGGTAACTAAAGTCTATACAATGAATCAAAGAACGTGCTGAGGACACACACACACAAACACACAAACCTCACCCGTCTGGAGGCGAGACGACCAACGACCAGCTCCCTCACCCCACTCAACACCTGAGGGAGAACAAAGAGTAATGTACTGCTTCAGTCAGTCTCCATTGTAAGGCAAACCAATACACACAGATTTAAGAAACCCAGCTCAGTCTGAACCCCTTCACGAGACACGCTCAGTCAATTAGGAGGACGCCAGAGAGACGTCAGTGCGACCTCACCAACAAAAGACACAGGGGAGACATCGACTGTTAAAGGGGAAACATGAGCTAATACAATTATTGCAATTATAAAAAACATTAGTTGGGGTGACACCTGAGTGTGATGACGTACAGCTGGGACAGTTGAATGGTATGGCTGGGGGGGAAGGGCCAGAGTTAGTATTGTATAGTGAGCTGATTGTTTGAAAGGCTCAGCACACCCAAGCCTGGTCTCTGGAGATGGCTGTATCATAGTACTGTAGCTGGGAAGCTTTTGTTTCTCTTTTCAAAGGGCTTCCACTGTGCAGCACAGCCTTCTCCTATCAAGACCTGGCCCCTATTCATCAATGAGGACCACCTTCTGTCAAACCATATTCAAATAATATGCTGTGTAGAATGCAATTTAGGAGCATATGTACAGTGATTTTAACACAACATACATTGCTAATGTCATCAACTGCAATTACCTGTAATGTTGTCCTTGATTCTCATGTGATAGATGTGAATAATAGCTAGTATGAATGACATATGATTTCTGTAATGTAAGGTTTGACAATATATTTTGGTATCACACAGGACTTCACTGTACTACATGTGTTAAACAGTATTAAAAACTGGGTGGTTCAAGCCCTGGATACTGATTGGCTTTGACAAACTTATTTTTCCTACTCTAATTATGTTGGTAACCAGTTTATAATAGCAATAAGGCACCTCGGGTATTTGTGATGTATGGCCAATATACCACGGCTAAGGGATGTGTCCAGGCACTCCACTTGCGTCGTGCATTAGAACAGCCCTTAGCCGTAGTATATTGACCACATACCACACCCCCTCAAGACTTATTACTTAATGAGGAGCACCGATATACAGCATGTGTTCTAATGTAGTAATCCTGGGCCAGTACATACTGTATGTACAGTATAGTCAGGGAGCTGATGTCCTGTACACCAGGACTGGCCTCACTCTTACAGTAGGTGTCACTCTTCCCTCCTCCCCTCTCTCAGAGAGCACTGATCTCTATAGCTTACATATACCCTACCCTGTCAGGATGCTATTAAACACATAAACAAGAACACACACACACACACACACACACACACACACACACACACACACACACACACACATACACCCTTACCCCTCACTGACTACACTTGAATGGTAGCTCCAAGAAAGCCCTCTGCATGGCAGCATGCTCTATGACAGCAGTAACAGCAGCAGCAGTCCTGCAATAGTTGTGGTTAGTGTCATACAAGAACGACAGTTATTGAAACGTCAATGGACCAGGCCAGGCCTGTAACTGACTGACTGACTGACTTCTGGGTGTCGGCTTTCCCCCAGCCTGAAAGTGAAAGCCTTTCATCTTGAGCACCATAGCTCAGGCGCACACACACTCTCCAACCCAAATCACACCCAAATCATGCACGCGCACGCACGCACGCACGCACACACACACACACACACACACACACACACACACACACACGCACGCACACACACACACACACACACACACACACACGTACACACACACACACACATACACACACACATAAGGCATGGCCACAAAGCCACAGGCCGGTATCCAGTTTAAATAGGCCTGCTAGAAAACAAGGATCACCCCCACCCCCACTGTCCCGACCATGAGGTATTCACCATCAAAACCCTCAACTTAATATAGGGTGGTGGTGTAATGTTAAGGTATGGTCTTTAATATTTGATTAGGCATCCTTGTCATCTTGATGCCTCCAGGCGATGTCACAGTTGAAACTTAAAGCTGCAATACGTAACTTATTTGGCGAACCGACATAATGTAATAGTTATAGATCTGTCATTCTCATTGAAAGCAAGTCTAAGAAGCGGTTGATCTATTCTCTTTGCACTATTTCTATGCTTCCCGTCTTTAAGTTTAGTTTTTGGGTGTTTTACTTTCGGTTTTGTACACCAGCTTCAAAAACCTGAAAATAATTTTTTGGGGGGTTATGTAAAATATATTTCACAGCGGTTTAGATGGTACAATGATTATCTACACTACACATTGCTTGTTTTTTACATAAACTGAAATTCACCGAACGATTAGATTTTTAGCGACTAGGTCCGCCGTTTCTGCGTAGTGCATCTTTAAGATTACAGATTTTTTTTCAATCAGTAACCCTTATGCTCCTTTCCAACTAAAGTACAGCCTTGATGCTCATTTTCATGGTAGGTTGTCAGAATAACAACACGATTCACACAGGCCTGAAGCGATTTTCTGTCCAGGTATTGAAAATGGCCGTCCCAGCTTTCATTTAATTTCCAAATCTCTCATCTCCAGCAGGCTAACCTGATCCAGCCCCAGCCCCAGCCGGAGATCTCTCCACTTCCTGGTGTCCAAGTAATGATTGTTAATGATGTCATCCGATCAGGAGGAGAGCGGCACGGCGTGGGTTGGGGAGGATGTGTGTGGGGATTGGAGTGTGGTGTGTGTGTGTGTGTTTGGGAGTGGTGGTGGTGGTGTGGCATGTTATGATGAAGGAAGTAAGGGGATGGGGGAAGAGGGGTAGGGGGCGTCAAGAACAATGAGCCCTAGTGTTCATAGCTATCATGATCCTCAGCCTGGATGTCTTGCTCTTCCTATACCCAGACCAGACTGAGTCTCTCCAGACTGAGAGAGACAGAGAGAGAGACAGAGAGAGAGAGAGAGAGAGAGAATTAGAGAAAAAGAGAAATAGAGAGAGAACCATTGTGCTGCTGCCTCACCAGCCACCTCCCCTCCCCATACCAACACCAGTTCAATCCCCCACTCCCTTCATTAAGACCTGGGGCCCTCCAGAGAGCCATCTCCCAGTGCAGAGTGCAGGGGTCAGACAGTAATTATTGCTAGACCTCCTCCCCTTTAAGACCTAATCCATTCCAGCTTCAGGACAGGGGAGGAGGCAGAGACAGTGACAGGGATCCTGACCTGTGACCTTACCAATAGCCAGAGAGACTACTTAAAGGGGAGGGTCCTAACATCCACAGGTATTGAGGGAGGGCCTATTGTCTGGTGCCACTAATGATATTCACATTTTGAATTGGAATTTTCCAGGTACAGGGAAATTAAGTGGCTTGAGTATGAAAAAAAATCTTAAAGTACTAAACTGTTATCTCTCTTACACTCTCACTCTCCCAGGAGCGGCAGGCGAGTAGAGGTTAGAGCAGCGAGTTAGGAGGGTTGGCAGGTTGAATCCCAGGTCCGACGGGAAAGATCTGGCGGGAAGTAGGTTGGCAACTGTAGGGTTGCTGGTATCAAATCCTAGATGCCATTGCCTGCCGTTGTACCCTTGAGCAAAGGCACTTCACAAAAGCAGCGCACCTCACAAAAGCAGCGCACCTCTCCAAAACCTATGTGTGTCTTTGGGTTGGGTTAAAAAGGCAAGTCAATTTTTTTTTCATTAATTGACCAATAAAGTGATCTCCATCTTATAAACACTGCATATACAAAAGTTTGTGGACACCCCTTCAAATGAGTGGATTCGGCTATTTCAGCCACACTCGCTGCTGACAGGTGGATAAAATCAAGCACACCGCCATGCAATCTCCATAGACAAACATTGGCAGTAGAATGGCCTTACTGAAGAGCTCATTGACTTTCAACGTGGCACCATCATAGGATGCAACCTTTCCAACAAGTCAGTTCGTCAAATTTCTACCCTGCTAGAGCTGCCCCGGTCAACTGTAAGTGCTGTTATTGTGAAGTGGAAAGGTCTAGGAGCAACAACAGTGGTAGGCAACACTAGATCACAGTGCTGAAGAGCGTAGCACACTCACTAACAAGTTCTAAACTGCCTCTGGAAGCAACATCAGCACACAAACTGTTAGTCAGGAGCTTCATGAAATGGGTTTCCATGGACGAGCAGCTGCACACAAGCCTATGATCACCATGTGCAACGCCAAGCATTGGCTGGAGTGGTGTAAAGCTCACTACCATTGGACTCTGGAGCAGTGGAAACGCATTTGCTGGAGTGATACATCACGCTTCACCATCTGGCAGTCCGATGGATCTGGGTTTGGCGGATTCCAGGAGAACTCTACCTGCCCCAATGCATAGTGCCAACTGTACAGTTTGGCGGAGGAGGGCTGTTTTTCATGGTGCGGGCTAGGCCCATTAGTTCCAGTGTTGGAAACGCTACAGCATACAAGGACGTTCTAGACAATTCTGTGCTTCCAACTTTGTGGCAACAGTTTGGGGAAGGCCCTTCCCTCTTTCAGCATGACAAATCCCCCATGCATAAAGCGAGGTCCATACAGAAATGGTTTGTCGAGATCGGTGTGGAAGAACTTGACTGGCCTGCACAGAGCCCTGACGTCATCCCCATCGAACACCTTTGGGATGAATTGGAACGCCGACTGTGCCCAACCTCACTAATGCTCTTGTGGTTGAATGGAAGCAAGTCCTAACCTCATATTAATGCCCATGATTTTGGAAAGAGATGTTTGACGAGCAGGTGTTCACATACTTTTGGTCATGTAGTATAACGTATTTCTACAATGGTTGAACTATGTTTCATTGTATTACCCTATATGACGTGAAACTAGGTTGTTTGTGATAGATGAATGTAAAATCTGTGTCACTCACACACTGGCTGTGATGTTTCATGATTACCTCCAGAAACATCTAGGACGCTGGGCCTGCTCATCATAACTACTGATAGTGCTAATGCAGTGCTGCAGTGACTGATAATGGCCCGGCTCTCACTGTGATAAGTGATGCTTATCATCTTCACTCCGGCAGGATTTGTTTCACTTCTTTATTTCCCCTCCAGCACATTAACAGATAAAGCTAGCCAACGCCCTAATGTTCTCTATGATGCCTCTATGTTTGTCTGTTACATCACCCCTCCCTCTTCCTCTTCTCTTCTGTCTCCCTCCCTTTCCTCCGTCTCCCCTTCTCTAAACGTTATTATCTGATGATTGCTCCATTGTCTGAGGGGTCAGTGGGTAACAAAGGTGGCTCTTGGCCCCTGTGTGGGAACCCATGTCTGAGGAGAGAGACACATAACGCTGGGGTCCCTCTCCATCCTCCACTGCAGCAGCCAGGCTGTAATGACACAGTCAGATCAGGCTTTGGACTCTGGGGGAATGACCTCTAGTGACCCTTGGTTCCAGAACATGACCTGGACACTGTGGCGGGGGCTCCGTCTGACTGTGACAATGCCCAGTGTAGTGACCTTTGAACAGGCCACAGCTGATGACCAGCCCTCTCGGATAACCCATCTGTTATGCTACCGCACTGCATCACACTCCAGGGGTGTGATGGTGGACTGGACGCTCCATGATAGAGCTGAAGCCAATAAGGCCGGAGATGGGATCCTGAAGAACCCTATAGGATATGCATCATTTCACATTTCATAGTGATATTGTGGCTGTTAATGTTCCATGAAGGACAATGGACTTAAATAAACATGTTGAATGTTACATTACAGTGTGGATAGAATTGAGTTTAATCTGTGATAGCAATGTTTACACTGTCTTTGTTTACATACGACCACCCAAGTGAACACGCGTCGTTCTGAAAACTGGAAACATCTACCTATAAGAGGTGTCTGCTTGGTAATAGTGTTTTACGTTACCCAAAACCATTCTGTGGGTCTTTTTGTTTGACCATGTGAAAAATAGTTAACATGTAAACATCCCAATGCTGTTTCTATTGAATTGATGCTATTATCTCCCAAAACGTGATCCAAGAAATGTTTAGTAACAATCTTGATATGAACCTCTTTTGATCATTGCCATTAATACACCATTATTGGTTTTTAAGTATTGTTTAATACCCACATACTTCTTTAACCCTAGACTGAGGTAAGTGATCAATATCCAGATACAGCGTGTTTTGGAGGGGAAGAATGCTTAAGCGAAGGTAAATGGAGACAAACTTTCTGTCAAAGTAGTAAAATACATCTAGAAAATGTGTGGCAAATCAGTCGCAGATGTGTATGTTTATAAAGATAAATTGAATTAAAGTAAAGTCGTACTTGCGAGCGGGCCCTGGGTCCTGGGTCTCTCTCTCTCTAATCAGGGCGCTGGTGATTTAACTGGCTTCAACAGGTAATGCTATTTAAGAGGAACCACGACAGGCTCCAGGAAATGAAACACGGCCGTCGAACATGGTTTGGAGTGGAGGACTTGACTGTTTTCCTCTCAAATCCCCCCTTTCAGCCCCCCCCCACACAGATTTTCCTACTCAGAACTAACTAGAAAAAAACTAATTAAGAGCCTGAATGGAATTCTCTCTGTGGAATGTCCCCTGTATCTGTTACTTGGCTAGCCGAACCTGAGCCCCCTCACCAACGTGGATACACACACACACACGCACGCACGCACACACGCACACGCACACACACACATGCGCACACACACACGCGCACATGCACACACACACACAGACCCTGGCAAAAGGCTCCACCATGGCGCCTCACCTGATAGAGGGTGGGGGGACGTGAAAAGGACCACCCCGCTCAAGAGGGACCTCAAGACCACACGGCATCTTCTGCTCCAGTGTTTTGCCATTGTCAAATCACTAATTGGATGGTATCTCATTAAGATAATTTTTATTCACTTCCTTATCAGAGCGATTGTGAGAAATGGCCTGGTTCCGCTCTGTCTTATGCCCCAGCTGTGGACACATTTGACTCGTGTTTCCTTGCTCCTTAGGGAGACATGAGGAGACACTGATGTTTTGATGCCCAATGTATTAATGCAGTTTTCATCTTCAGCTTCATTTCAGGTGAATTAACTCTTAATGAACTCATTTGGTCATTAATGGTTTACCGGTATGATTTGATATTGATGAATTTACTTTCTATGACTCACAAAAATGCAGTCACATTTAGTGCAGTCTGGTACTCTTGCACGCACGCACGCACACGCACGCGCACACACGCACACACACACACACACACACACACACACACACACACACACACACACACACACACACACACACACACACACACACACACACACACACACACACCATCTTGGTTATGGGAGGGAAGAGGGAGAGAGTATCTCCTCTCTGGCGGCTTCCTGGAATTCTTCCCTCTTTTGAACTGAGCAGGCCTGTGCCTCTGCCGGGGGGATGTGGACCTGGGGTCATTATAAATAGTGTCGGATCCTCACTCAGCAGCTCAGAAGCCCAGCAGTGCTAACTCATTGTTCCTCCCAGAACCATAGGTCCCTCCACAGTGATACAGTGGGTCAGAGAGGCACCATCCAGCTTTCACGGTTTAAGAGAAACCACTTTCACCTGACCCAGGCAACCCTAGCCACCCCAGCTAGCCCAGCCACTAGGACCCTCTCACCTCTTCCCTCCTCTGGCTGGCCATGTCCGACATGGGGAAAGTCCTTTATATAATGCCCGGTCAGGTCAGCCATTTTTCACCTTTGTTTAAAAATACAATGGGGGCCTGAAGATAGAGAGTTCTCTCAAGAATCACCGGAACAGGCATCTGTGACGGCGGCTAAAAATACTGGGTAGTGTGTGAAGAAGATAAAGGCTATATGCGACAGGCCTGACAAAGCTTTGCTGACTTTCAAGTACAAGAACAATTGAGCAAGCACTTTCAGGGTGGTTTGATACACACTGTTTCTCCGGTGGATAGACTGTGAAACAGGATGTCAACCATTTTTCTTCATTTGGACAACTGGGGACAGATCAAATTCAGCACAAAAAATGAATGATAACATTTGGAGAAATAATGTTGGCTAAAGACCACCTTCTACTAGTGTCTGTTACATTACATGTATCTAACTGTCACTCTGTAAGAAAGTGAGCGAGAGAAAGAGAGTGCAAGAATGAAAAAGTAAGAGAGAGAGAGTGAGACCAACCGTGTGCGAGAGAGAGAGAGAGAGAGAGAGAGAGAGAGAGAGAGAGAGAGAGAGAGAGAGAGAGAGAGAGACTGTGTATATGAGAGAGTGCAATGTGAGCTTGTGCCTGTGACCCCTCATCTCATCGATTCAGACAAGAAGAACTGGAGTTAATTACATTCAATTTTCCCCCATCCGTCACTCTTCAGTTCTCTCCTGGTTGATCGTCATTCTCTCTCTCCCCTTCATTCTCTCCACCAGAGAGGAGGTGTATGTATTCAAGGCCAAACTGTTTATGGTAGTTGTGGTGCTAGCCAACCAGGACTCCGCCATCTGTAATCTGATTTCAATAGCTGTGTCTTTAGAGGGGCTGTATCGCATTAGTGGAACCAAGCCTGTTCTCAGGGCATATCTGCCGGTATTCACTAGCAAAAGTACATTTTCGTAGCAGGTTAGGAGAATTAACGTTCCAGGTTAGGAGAATTAGCTTAAGGTTAGGAAAAGGGTTAGGTAAAATGCTAAAATTATCCCGAACACGACTCCAAAAAATCTAGCAACAACTAGACTTGTCATGATAACAGTTGTGGAAAAAATACTAAATTGTTATACTTGAGTAAAAGTAAAGATACCTTAATAGAAAATGACTCAAGTAAAGGTGAAAGTCACCCAGGAAAATTCTACTTGAGTAAAAGTCTAAAATGATCTAGTTTAAAATGGACTAAAGTACAGTGGTGGAAAAAGTACTTGATTGTCGTACTTAAATAAAAGTAAAAAGAGTAAGTAAATGCTATACATTAAATTCCTTATATTAAGCAAATCAGATAATAATTTACAAATTTACAAACGGAGAATTTGTGTTTAGTGAATCTGTCAGATTAGAGGCAGTAGGGATGACAAGTTGTGGGGGGGGTGGAGCCATGCCAGGCAACACTGGGTGTTTCATCAGGGATGAGGTCCAGTCGACAGGTGATGTTTCGTTTACACTGGAGAGCTATTAGGCACCAAAATAAAGCCTAAGTAGGATGATCAACTTCAACAGCTATGATGGTGTTAACTAAAGCTGCAATTTGTAACTTGTTGGGCAACCCGACCAAATTCATATGAGTAACATATCTGTCATTCTCATTGAAAGCAAGTCTAAGAAGTGGTAGATATGTTCTATGTGCATTATTTCTATGCTTCCTGTTCTTAAATTTTGTTTTTGCGTCTTTTACTTTCAGTTCGGTACACCATCTTCAAACAGCTGAAAATACAATATTTTTGGTTATTGAAAACATATTTCACAGCGGTTTAGGTGGTACAATGATTCTCTACACTTGCTTGTTTTGTCACATAAGCTGAAATTAGGAAAACTATTTTAATTTTAGCAACCAGGAAATGGTGGAGCAATTTCTACATATTGCACCTTTAATGTCACCTTCGTGGGTTCATAACCCAGAAACAAAACAGCAATCCGGTGATTCATAACGAGGTGTTCTGAAGAAGGAAGTGGAGAAAATGGATGAGGCCATCTTACTATACACACCCTGGCCGTGATGATTATGAAGAACACAAGCAAATAAAGAGCCTAGTGCTTTTCAAATCAACTGTGCTGGCTGACCGTTGGTTGGAGGGACCTCCCTTTCCATGAATTAAGCGGACCCCACCTCCCCACCACAGCGGCCTGGAGGTGACGTTACTGTGTTTACTGTAATTAATGTCATTTCATTTACAGCCTACTGACCCAGAGTGACCCTTAGCTCTGACATGACATGGACAGCCAGCACCACTACACTATGCACAGACAGGAGCTGGGGGAGAGGAGGGAGGGTTCTAGGTAAAGAGTGTGTGTGTGTGTGTGTGTGTGTGTGTGTGTGTGTGTGTGTGTGTGTGTGTGTGTGTGTGTAGGCAACAGAAGTGGTGGAGGGAGGGCGGAGGGTGGGTGTGTAGGCTTATTGTGCTGGACTTCAGAGGCCAAACGTCTCCAGCTTCCTCTTGAAGGCAGTGGGTTAAAAATAATGTGGTGTGCAGTGTGTGCGGGGAGAGAGGCGCAGACAGCCAGGAGCCAGAGTCGCTCTCACACATAGACAGCCCTCAGGAAGAGAGCTCTCTGATATGCACCCCGGCACGGCAGAGGATGGATTTTTGATTTTATTTTCTGGATGTCTCACTCCCGGGCCTAATATGCCCATAAATGTCCCGTATTGAAACAGAAACACAGAAGATGGTCATCAGTTTACCCTCGGCTCATCCTGAACAGTACCATGGACACTGCAGAGAGATGTCTCTCTCTCTTCCTCCCTCCTTCTCTCCATCCTTTTGTGCTTTTTTGTATTTTTTGAAATATGATGAGTGAAACCAGACAAGGTCTTTGCTGTTGTGCTTAACTGTGGTGGTTTCTGTATTGAGAAGAATATCAAGGCGATATCATGGAAGAGTTTTTAGTTCACAATCATTATACAGATATTATTATCTTTCTGTCTATCATAATGATCTTCCAGATCAGCAATCTTGACATAAATATAGTGTCAGGGCTATTCATACACACACGCACACGCACACAAACACAGCCAGCAATGGAACTGCTAGCATTTCTTCGCTAAAGGAGGTATAGAAACACCTCCATACACAAGGTGGCACTGAGACCTCATGGGTGACTAAGTGAGCCTTTCACACCCAGCGCGTCTGTGTGTGTGTGTTTTTGAGAGAGAGTGTTGATGTGTGCGTTTGTGTGTACGTGTGTGTAGGTGCATTGCGGGGGCAGGGGCAGGGGCAGGGGCGGTGACTCACAGGTGATCAGCTCCCTCCCTCCTGCCCTCCCTCTTCAGGGTGGGGGGAGTGTTGTGTGAGGAAGCCGGGTGGCCGCTACCTCTCTCCACCCTGTAGATAAGGCTGTCTCCAGCCGGCCTCGCACACCTCCTGTCATCTGTCTGCTCCTTATCACACCAGTGTTGACAGCCTAATTAGCCTGACGCTAGTCCCCCCCCCCCCCGCCCCCACTAACACCCCAACCACCCCCCTGCACCCCCACCCAACCTTCCATCTGCTCTACTGCCCAGGGACCAAGGGCCCAAGGGAGGCTTACCTGCCTAGCCTCTGGACCCTGGATCCTCCAGACCACAATGTCTGGATGCATGACGGTGGTGGATAAAGACGAGGCGACAGGTTTGGTGGCTCCCCTAAAATCAAAATTTTTCAATGTAAAACAAAGCCCAGTGATTAGAATGGATGTAACGTCTGTTATCGCCATACAATAACTTAAACGCAACTAGGATAAAAGCTATCTGTGACTCGGTTGTTTATAGTAAATGCGTAAAATGAAATGTGTCAATGGAAGCATTTGCATAATAGCTTTCAGAATTAAGACGGTGAAAGGAAATGTTTATTCAATTATTTAATGTGATGTTTTAAAGCTGATGGAGTCTGAAATGCTGCTAAAAGGCGGTAAATGGAGCGATCTCATCACATTAAGAGTTCCACTCAACAGCTCATATTAATGGGGAGTAGTGCACTTCTCTGACAGAAGGCACACAAACACTCAACACTTTTCTATTATCTATTTCAAGTGTTTACAAAGTGGGAGTGGTGGTGGACAAAGTGTACTCTCTGATTATTCTATGCCACATCGATCTGACCGAACTGCCGCACACAACGTTTGACTTGTGTTGAGGACATAAAAACAACATTTTCACACCTTGTTGGTTTCTTATCAAAGTGCGCTTCCCCCTATAGACACAATCATTTCTAGGTTGAGGTAGAACCCAGACACATACAGATATCATGGAACCAATATCTCTTCCAATAGGGCATATGGGTCCAATCATTCTGGTGACTGGAGCAGAATCCTTATTCGCTTCATTACAGCCAGCTCCGGACAGTATATCTCCCCTGCAATGTGTTTGATAATGAACATTGATAGGTATCTTTAGAGACAGATAGCCTCGAGACAGCCCCATGTTCCATGGAGAGGAATACTCATAAACCTTTATGAGAGTCATTAAACTTTGCTTAGATGTTAGATATGCCACTCACTGATTGTGTTGTGGGCCCTGCTAGTGATTTATAGCCAGCTGTGGTATTGCCTGAGTGACGCCTGCGATGACCCATGGCTGTCTGAGATGCGCAGACACGGTCATACAGAGGGAGGGTTGGAGATAAAGGAGTGAGTGGGCTCTCCCTGAGGACAGTCCTGTCTTGAGTTAGGACTGTAGATGTCTGATTCTGCCTTGATGTTTAACAACGGGACAGTCTGGCCTTTTTTCACCTAATTAGGCCCCACAATAAGACATTGTCATTCTAATCCTTTGGAGGTTTTGTATCTATTAGGGGCCTAATTTTGAGTCAACAAACTACGGTTCCCTTTACACTTACCGTACTGTGCTGATCTCATAACCATGTTAGTCCAATGATTCTGCTCCAGATACTACAGTACTTCTGTCCATACAGTCAAAACAAGGTCTTACACAGTTTACGGTGCATTCGGAAAGTATTCAGACCCCTTGACTTTCTCCACATTTTGTTACGTTACAGCCTTATTCTCAAATGGATTAAATTGTTATTCCTCGAGTCTATAGCCTCGAGTCTTCTTGGGTATGACACTACAAGCTTGGCGCAACAATATTTGGGGAGTTTCTCCCACTCTTCTCTGCAGATCCTCTCAATCTCTGTCAGCTTAGATGGGGAAAGTCGCTGCAGGGCTATTCTCAGGTCTCTCCAGAGATGATTGATCGGGTTCAAGTCCGTGCTTTGACTGGGCCAATCAAGGACATTCAGAGACTTGTCCCGAAGCCACTCCCGCGTTGTCTTGGCTGTGTGCTTTGGGTTGTTGTCATGTTTTAAGGTGAACTTTTGCTCCTGTCTGGGGTCCTGAGCTCTCTGGAGTAGGTTTTCATCAAGGATCTCTCTGTACTTTGTTCCGTTCATCTTGCCCTCAATCCTGACTAGTCTCCCAGTCCCTGCCTCTGAAAAACGTCTCCACAGCATGATGACGCCACTTCAATGCACTTCGATGCACTTCGAAACTCACCACCATGCTTCACCGTAGGGATGGTGCCATGTTTCTTCCAGACGTGACACTTGGCATTCAGGCCAAAGAGTTCAATCTTGGTTTCATCAGACCAGAGAATCTTATTTCTCATGGCCTCGGAGTCCTTTAGGTGCCTTTTGCTAAATTCCAAGAGGGCTATAATGTGCCTTTTACTGAGGAGTGGCTTCCATCTGGCCACTCTACCATGAAGGCCTGATTGGTGGAGTGCTGCAGAGATGGTTGTCCTTCAGGAAGGTTCTCCCATCTCCACAGAGGAACTCTGGAGCTCTGTCAGAGTGGCCATCGGGTTCTTGGTCACCTCCCTGACCAAGGCCCTTCTCCCCCGATTGCTCAGTTTGGCCGAGCGTCCAGCTCTTGGAAGAGTCTTTGTGGTTCCAAACTTTTAAGAATGATGTTGAACTCTGTGTTCTTGGGGACCTTCACTGCTGCAGAAATGTTTTGGTACCCTTCCCCAGATCTGTGCCTCGACACAATCTTGTCCCGTAGCTCCAATCATGTAGAAACATCTCAAGGATGATTAATGGAAACAGGATGCACCTGAGCTCTCATTGCAAAGGGTCTGAATACTTATGCAAATAAGGTATTCCTGTTTTTAGATGTGAGACATTTGCAAACATTTCTAAAAACATGTTTTCAGGTTGTCATTATGGGGTATTGTGTGTAGATTGATAAGGAAAAAAAATAATTTAATTTAATTAATAAGGCTGTAATGTAACAAAATGTAGAAAAATGCACTGTTTTCAACATATGACATTGTTATTGTTCAGACCTCAGGTGACAATGCCATAACTCTCAATCAACTCTCAGTGCTTCCATCCAGGCATTAATACCCATTCAATATTGAAACCAGCAGCCACTACCTCAGAGCCACACACACACACACACACACACACACACACACACACACACACACACACACACACACACACACACACACACACACACACACACACACACACACACACACACACACACACACACACACACACACACACACACACGCACGCACATCTCTCCAACCCCTGCCTGCATCCCACATAATGCCATTAAGAATAATAGCACTGTGAGCAAATAGCACTTAACTCTGTTAACAGACAAACGTACCCACCTTAGCATATGCGAGCGTATGTCATATTTATGAATACATATTAGCAGACGCTCAGGCAAGGAATCCAATTTGTCCACTCAAAGATTTTTTACTGCACGCCGCCGGGCCCTCACTCTCTCTCTCACACACACACAGACACACACACAGACACACACACACACACACCCCAGTCATGTCACAGGTGCCAGTTGTTTGCCTCTGACCTCTGAGGTGTGCGCCTGCCGCCCCAGACTTCTTTTTACCCCGATTACGGGGCAGCGAGTAATGTCACCTTGCACTCTCCTGAACCTTGGCAGTAAAAAAACACTCATTTTTTGGGGTGCTTCGATTTTGATGCCATAACATATAAGACCAGAAGGGCCGTGGCTTCCCAGTGATACTGACCTCCTTACCCTAACCCTTGACCCCCTGGGCTGCCGGGACAAAGGTGGGCTTTTCTTTTCATTCTGTTCTGGGAGGGTTATATAGGCCTGACCTGTTCTGGGAGGGTTATATGGGCCTGACCTCATGTCATGCTCTTCTTAACCTCTCAACCCCTGGCCTGATTTAGGGTAAATTTCATTACATGCATTCTCTGGATAAGACATGATAGTGGGATGTGGCTCTATAACAACTCAGCCTAATGAAGACATGGGTTAGAGCCTTTACACAGAGGAGGGAGACACAGCAAGACTGTCTGTGTGATTGACATAGTTTTAGATCCATGCTCACTTTCGCTTGGCCAAGATACACTTTAGAAAAAAATGAAAATGTAATGAAAAATGAAAACGTTAAAAATGTGTAGCATATTAATTTACAAAACTGCTTTCATTAAAAGTTGTATTTATTAATGTTGATTTATTTTTTATTTTTTTACATTTGGAATCTACAGAATTTGTGTTGTGTAGATACACATGACCCAGGCCTTTCACACAGCAAGTGTAATAGCTAGTATACCCAACACAAATATCACAGCATGCAAATGTATATAAAAGGTGAATCGATAATGATTGGGGGAGAATGTCAACACTGAAGACCAAAGAACGTGGAGAAGACCTTTAAGAATGGCTGCCATGACGAAATCCTACCAGTATGTATTCATGTGTTACATGTTTCGCCACAATATTGTTTAGATTTTTTAAAAATTGTCCTAATTTGGACTAATCTTCCAAGGGTCCTTAAATATCCCAAACATTCATTTTATGACTGATGCCCTTCTGAGAATTGTACTCAATTCATTGTCAATGAGCGCTGATGAAGATTTAATGGAAAGTTCATTAGAGTGGCTTGGAAATACAATGTCATTTCAAATATTATAGTTGTAGGAAAACCTTTTGTCATTATTTTGATGTCGCCAGATTGACTTTAAATGCAGTATAGCATTAGCTAGCTATCTAAGATGATTGGAGAACCTGGATTTTAGCTGGGTAATGTTAGCATTAGCATTAACTAACTTTGCTAGCTAATGACAACATTGCCGTCCAACTAAAGTCAATTTGACGATAAGATTATGATGGCAATGTGGTTGGTTGCCAACAAAATGTTTACCTACTTTAGCAATGTCATCGCATTTCCAGGCCACTATAGTGTAATTTAGACAAAACAGTCATTATCCTCAGTTAAGAATGACTGGGCTTATCACGACTTTTGGGCTTATCACGAAGGTGCAACCTATGAATAGACAGCCATGTTCCTGTCAGGATGATACTGTCAGCCCCACCTTGCTGGGGCCTGTAGGAGCTAGTAGCGGCTGGCAAGGTGCTGGAGGAGCAACACAATGCAATGAACGTGAATGGAAAGGCTGGGCGGGCCTTACTGGAGCCAGCCGGGGAGAGACAGACAATAGGGGGGCCTGAGGACTGTGGCTGAAACCTGAAGCCCTGTCATGGCATTTTAAGAGGCCTGAGTGGCTCTGTAGCCACTTGTCAATCAATAGGTGCACGCAATCACGCAAAAAACAGGCAAGAAAAGACGCTGATGTCGACGGACAAAAAAATACATATATATTGACAGATTCTTTACGGCACATTGATGGACAGATCTTCAGCCTCACCTTTGAGTTTTCAAGCTAGCTCCTCCTTTACCCCTCCATCCAGCCGTCTTTCTTCTCTGCCTTTTTCAGATTTCAGGCCTCATTGTCTAAATTGCATAGAAGGCTCTCCCGGAAAAATGAAATCATTAATACTATATCTAATGCTTTCACCAGCCCAGGGAAACAGTTTGGTCTGTGTGCATGTGTGTGTGTACGTGTGTACATGTGTACGTGTGTGTGTACCTAGCCAGCTGTACTTGGCATTCACACGCGTGTGTCATAGGCAGGGACTGGAGCCAGATCGGATGGCCTCTCCTCTTATTTTCACACAGAGGTGAGGCGTTGTATTATTTTGTCAGGAAGGGCCCTACTCTCCTCCAACACCTCTCAGACATCTGAGGGTGTGGCACGGTTTGATGATGACTGGGGAGGCTCCGAGGCCAAGCCCTGACTGTTTGGAGTGACGCCAGCCTGGTCTCATAGACCTGACATAGTCTATGATAATACATGTAAATCCAGGACATTTAAATTAGTATGATATTTTACCTTTGGTAGTGTGACATAAGACAGGCAAAAACATGGGGTGGTTGGTCTGAGTGGATGGGTGCACATATAAAGTGATTGTCTAGCAACCCAAAACTTACGTGTTCGAATCTCTTGACGGGCACTTTAGCAATTTTGCTAGTTAGCTACTTTGCAACTTCTTAGTATGTTAGCTAACCCTTCCTCTAACCCTAACCTTAACCGTTAACCTTAATAATATCCTTAACCCTAAACTTAACCTCTAACCCTAACCTCTAGCCTAGCTAACATTAACCACAACAAATTTGAACTTGTAACATATATGTTTCACAAATTCATAACATATTGTGCGTATTGTAATTCGTAACATACGTATCATATGAAATGGATAATGGACATTTACTATTTACTATGTTAAGTCTATCCCTGAGTCCAGGTTGATGACACGCTGTAATTGGCCTGGAGAAGATCTGCCACCTCCATAGCTGAAAGAAGCAGGCTCAGATTCCTGCACTTCAGACCCATTTCAACAGCTCCTTTAGGTCAGGTAGAATTACTTTCTGGAGATAAATGCAGAGAGAAGACGGGGGAGAGAAGGGGTAGAGAGTGGGGAGATAAGGGAGGAGAAGGGGGACAGGTGCGATTATCTGCCCTCGAATCACGCCCTCTTTTGTGTTGTCATCTACATGATAGAGCAACTATTCGAACAGACTTTGTGCCTTGTAGAGCTCACAAGGGGTTGGTATAATCATACCCATAGGCTACGGCAGAAAACCAGAATATTTGTGTTTGATTGAATTTTGTCATGTTTGGTAACTAGTATATGCAGAAGTAGCATGGTTAAATATTATAATTTACTCCAACTAACACAGTATAGAAATAATCCACACAAAATCTATAAATCCAACCTTTCCATTTGTTGATGATAGGCCTACACATTATCCTGAGAAATATTCAACATTACATTCATACTTCCACCGGGGATGTGTTGGGAACTTCCTGGCTGTAAGATGCAGATTAGAAGTGACCGGTGGCTCTATGAAGTGCAGCATGTGCCAATTGTTTGTCAGTGAAATATTGAGCCAGACACATCTGCAAGCATTTGAAATGTGCCTGTTCTGGCGCTTTACCTCCTGAGAGGTCTAGAAGGGTGACGTGCTGATGCTGACCTTATTGTGCACTCCCTGTCACTTAACCTGCATGTTAGATGTCTGTTCCCCTGCCGCCACGGGTCATTCTACAAAACCTAACACTCAAGTTCTGACTCAGCGCATGGAGCGACGTGGACCATTAAGTCATGACCTAGAACTTTACCCAGGGAATAGAAAGAAAAACAGTCGCAGACCAACTAGAAGGGCGAACCGCTTAAATCTTTCCATGAAACATGTGGAGGAGAATAGTGAGGAGAGTCTCTGTAGAATAATGGCGCGGCCTGTACTGCTGGTTTCAACACCTGCAAATGTTCCAGGCAATTGCCTTGGGCTCGACAACAGATGAGGAGAGATGTAGATACAATACAGAGGCAGAGGACTAGGAAACAGCGCGAAACTGACAACAACCCGACAACGCCTAGGTGTCACCAGACGATACCGTTGTCTCTCACGCAACAGGAGTTAGATAAAATATCAGCCAGGAGTTATGGAGTACAAATGCATCAGGAATATAATTCATAATGAAGATAAATCTACAACTCACAGCCTCCGATTCCTCTCTCCAAGAGGTTATCGTTTTGGTCTTTGAAATTATGCGATTGCTGTGATAAATTGTTAGCAGTGTAAATCTGTCTGTGTGTGGAGTTGAGGGTATGCAGACAGTTGATTTACAGTATCCAGATGGGAGATTACAGAACTGTGGTTCATCCCACTGAATAAATCCCCTTTGACCAAGAGCTTCCTTGTCCTCACATGAAAACAGAGAACCCTTCAAACAAACAAACACAAGTACAAATTACAACACAGGCCAGGGACTTCAAGAAAGAAGATGTTCTCAATGATATGTATCTGTCTTCTACTTAATATCAAAAGGATTTCAAGCATAGACACATCAAATGCTTCGTTATGTCTGACTTTCTCAAGATTCAAAACACCTGGGTAATATATATGTTTTTACCAAAGCATAGCTAAAACAGTTTATTTCCTATTCTTTGATTTTGTACTCGGTGGCATGGAAAAGTTGTTCTCTCCACTCCTCAACACTGTGATCTCAGTACTAGACAAAAGTACTCTTATACAAGAGTGCTTGAGAAAGTCCAGTGAGACAATCAGTCAGAGGGAGCCCAATGTGTCCGTAGCACTCTGGTCTAACGAGACCTCTCTCCTCTCTCCTCCCTGGAGGCTGGGCCCAGGGTGAGTAAACAGTGATCTCGTGTTGCTCCGTGGAACATCAGCATCAGGAAAAGGTCACCCATTCCTGTTCAGCTGCATCAGGTCATGGTGGGCAGCAGTAAATCGCATAGGCCTGGAGAATATGTTTCCAATAGCCTCTCGTCAGGCCACGTTAGTGTCTGTGGACCGCCGCTGTGCACCGCTGGGTTCACGACCCACCACTTCCCTTTCCCCAGTCGGCAGGCCAGGTCAGCAGGGTCAGGGTGGGAGGGAGCCGCTCCACTTCCCCCATCGCTCCCCCGTCGCTGGGGTCCATAGTCAGGCCTGGCAGGGTCACTGTCTACTGGAGAAATCACACCAGGGCCTGGGGGCTGGCCAGGCGAGTGAGCTGCAGCAACTCATATCCTCGGAGAGAGAAAAGAAGTGGAAGAGCATGCCATTTACATGGACATGAGCCCTATCACTGCAGGCACCATGTTGATCGCTGTGCTGCCAGAGCTACTGTCTGTGATGATCACTTTTTATGTAGGGCAGGCACATCCTAAACACAGAGAGACCACTGAGACCTTTCCACTGCCTCCACGTGTAGTTCAACACCACATGGTAACATTTGAAGTGATAACAAGGACCCGTGGATTGTGAGAAATACAGCAATCATCTCACAAGCTGTCTCTTTAATAGAAGTCTGACATTGACTGTTTGCTATTGTGTAGTAGGTAGTAGTTGACACTCAATAGTCCTCAGACACACAGTAAAACTGATACAGCTCACACTGTATTCCAGATCAATACTGTTTCTCAAACGTCTTTACACACTTGTGCAGTAAGTGTATGAGTTCCAAACGTCCTCCATTTTTATTGGATACAGTATGAGTTACTGCAGATCAGCCTAATGGTATGGGAAGTGTTTGATACATGCCATAAGTGGCCCTCTAATAAGCTAGATGAGCAGAGAATGTTCTCTTTCATATGCCTCCATTATCCGTTGTCAATACAACTCATTGATTGAGTGGTAGAGAAGTAGATGCTGAATGATGCAGTTAAAACCACAGAAATAGTGATAGATTAGAATGCACCCACTTAAGAGTCATTGTGGTATGTACAACAAGATTACATTACTTTTTACAACTTACTGAGTCTTGCCAGAACAGTATATAGCAAAGAGGAGAAAGGAGAACGGAGAAGAGATAAAGGGAAAATAAATGGTGAGACCTTAAGGACTAATCAAAACATTTTCATACTCAATAATACAAATGAAAAAATCACAAATGCTTTCACAAAATTAGAGCATTCACCCCCTCTGAGTACCCTTATCGTGTTATAATTTTTTTGGTTTTATAGTGGTTTGCCATTTAAAATACCAGCCTGGTCTGAAAGACTAGACGTAATATAGTAAATGTAAATCCGTGACACTCAAATTAGTATGATATATTATGTTTGGTAACATAAGACAGAAGGTTATTTAAGGAAAAAACACAAGTAGGTTGGTTGGTTGGGGTAGATGGTTGAGCATATAACATGAACGTCTAGCTACTCAAAGGTTGTGAGTTCAAATCTCATTACAGACAACTTTAGCATTTTTGCTAATTAACAACTTTTCAAATACTTACTCCTTTTTACTCCTCCTTACTTTCCAACTACTTAGCATGTTAGCTAACTCTTCCCCTAACCTAAGCTTAACCCTAAACATTTGAACCAACCCTAATCTTAAGCCTTTAACCTAACTCCTAAACTTAACCCTAACCTTAACTCTAAACCCTAATAGGCTGATCACACTGATCCCGTCGCGTGCGAAATGCAAAATGCATTTTGAAATCTATGTTATTCAATTATTGCACTCACACTGTCAATGAGCATCTGCGTTGCCAAGGGCTAAAATATAACTAATTTCTATTTCTGACACAGATCACGCTGCAAGTCCTGCCTCTCCCATCTCCTCATTGGTTTATAGAAGCAGGTACCCACGTGCCATCTTCTCATTGGTTATACCCACGTGGGTGATTGAAAGAAGAACTGTGTTGCCGATCGGTGTAGTAATACTATGAAAGTTTAGATGCCTATCACCATATAAGTTCAAAGATGAAAAAGCCTGGAAGGAGGAGAGATAACTAGAAACGATTTGGTTGACCGTTTTATGCGTGGATTAGTTGTCGAAGTAGAGGACCTTGTGCATTTCATGTAAAATAACAACTCAATGTTTGTATCCCAGGACAAATTCGCTAGCAACAGCAAGCTAGCTTAATAGGACAAATTAGCTAGCATGTGCAAGCTAACTAGCTAAATTGCGATAAATGTTTAATGCTTTTCGACCTGTTCCCAAATGAATGTAATTGGTTCAGAGTTTGTTTTGATATTTTAACCTGCGTGTCGTGATCGCTTTTGGTGTTGGGGGACAAAATACATTTATGCACGATGGCGCACATGCGCAGCTGGTTTGGGTTCCGTGTAACCCCTAGCCTAGCTAACATTAGCCACCTAGCTAGAATTCTTAACATATCATACGTTTGCAAATTCATAACATATTGAACGTTATGCAAATTAGTAACATATAATACGAATTGTAATTCATAGCATATCATACAAAAAGGGTGATGGACATCCACAAATGAATACATACCATACAAAACGTAACATGTCATACTATATAAACGGAGGGTCTCGGATTTACAGACAGAATAAAATGAAATGCTCTGAGACCAGGTTAAAAATAAACATAATCCTCCTTCCCTGATATAATCAGTAAATACTATAATGACAATTTGGGTAAAAAAAAAAAAAAAGAAAGAAGGTTAACATATAAAGCACACAAAACACAGATTCTTCCGCTTGACGGAGGATAAATAAATATTCATTAGAAAGGAGCGCCTAATTGAATTTGTTATATCGTTAACGGAATAAGGCAGAGGCCCTCTGACTGAAATACGAGTCCCTGTTTTCCCATGCATTATCAGAGAAGAAAGGAGGAGGGAGGGTAAAAAGGAGAAAGGGAAAACATCCCTGGTTAATTTGAATACAGTCTTATTAGTCTAACGACCAGAGTCTGTGATCAGTACTCATCAACATTAATGCCACGGTTGTGCGTTGCTCTGATGGCCCAAGGCTCAACTTTTTAACCCCAAGCCCACATTCAGCTAGGGAACCAACTCATTTTTCCCTTTCTCTACACATGAAATGTGACATGGGAACTAATGTACGTGGGGAAGGATGGGAAGTAGGGAGTGAGACATTTTGCACTCCTCCTCGTGCGGTTAATGATATGACATGCTGCACAGAAAGAAAGGCTCCTCTTTTTGAAGCAGCAATAAGCTCTGAGGCATGATTCTATTAAAAACACTCTCTAAATGTTCTAAAAGGTGGCCTAACGAGCTTCTGCTTCATCGTGCTGCGTCCCGGCCCATATTGACCGCATGCTCATGCTTATCAAAATGATGAATGCAGCATTAAGTTCTAATGAGTTGGAAGATTTGGAAGGGGAAAAGACGTATTTAGCGGTGCATGATTTGGTCCTGTTTTCTGCTTCACATTGCACAAGGACTGCTTATTATTTTAAACGCATGTTTTGCATTTCTGTCATTGTGTAAATAGAGTATAACCTAAGACAAGTAGGCCATCCTCATGGGGATGCACAGTTACAAAAGCTTTGGAAATTGTAGGGAAATAATGGGGAGAGAAGCATAGGGAGCAAGACAACAAAGAGGATTATCTTGAAGAAAGAAGACGTGGGGTTGTTTTTAAGACACACAAAGCTAACCGTAGACCGGAGGTTGCATTCATTACATTTTCTAAATTCTGTTTTCCTTTCCTGACCTTGTGCACAAGCCTTATCATCTTCGTAGTGAAAGTTAATTATATGAATGCTGTCTTGAATGCAACCTAGTCTCTGAGAGATTGAACATTTTAGCATTTGTTATTAAAAAAAAGTATGTGCATGAATTCTTTCCTATATTATAAAACTTATTTCACTGTGGCAGCTTTAATTATTCTCCATTTCCCTGCCAACAGCTTTCATTTCGACCTGGTACAGCTGAGATAAGAGATCCACTGTCAAGGGCAAAGAAAGAACTGCAGTGAACAGGAAAGTCAGACATTATAATATTAGCAGATAATATCAGTCTGAAAGCACTCCACTCTGTTCCATGAAAGAGGTAATAAGGCACATTATACATACAATCTAGCTCTTTCACGAAGACACATATGTCAACAGTGACAAAAATGCAATGCAACAAAGCAAACAAGTCACACGTTGTTGTTCCTTCTTCATGCCCGTATGAGGCGTGTTGCCACTCTGCCAGACAAAGTGCCACAGCTGGCAGAGAAAAGAGCAAGAGCGAGTACAGTGTTAAATAACCCAGGGAAGTGAACAACCTTGGTGACTGGAGAAGGCCAGGACTAATTAGAGATCCTCAATTTTGGCCGTCAGGGGTCCTCCCACCCCCCTCCACTGCCCTAAACCTATCCACCCACACCCCCCAGGAGAGTTGTCACCCCCCTCCCTCCCTCCCTCCGCTCCCTCCCTCACTCCCAACCACCATATCCCCCATGATAATGAACAATTGTTTTGTGAGGAGTGACCAAAAGTGTCATGCTAACACCTCCTCAGCCTCATTACAAACACATCTTAATGCTCCACTGATGAATCACATTGTTGTTTTTTTCATTACTCACATGTTGCAAAAAGTACAGTACATGACTCACTGTATGGAGAATTATACAATGTAAATCACATGACCAATACGAGACAAGTACATGTCAACCAGGTAATTGCAATTTTAGCCTAAAATGTACAGGTAACTGCCAAAATAATGGAAACCTTTGAGTAAATGTGGAATAGAAAGTATATTGAAAGCAGGTGCTTCCACACAGGTGTGGTTCCTGAGTTAATTAAGCAATTAGCACCCCATAATTCTTAGAGACATGTATAAAAATACCGGGCAGGCCATTATTTTGACCATTATTTTGGCTACCATGGCTATGACCCCATAGGATGACAGTGCCCTCATTCACAGGGCACGAGTGGTCACTGAATGGTTTGATAAGCATGAAAATGATGTAAACCTTATGCCATGGCCGTCGCCAGATCTCATCCCAATTTAGCACTTATAGGAGATTTTAGAGAGGCGCCTGAGACAGCGTTTTCCACCACCATCAACAAAACACCAAATTATAGAATTTCCTGTGGAAGAATGGTGTCACATCCCTCCAACAGAGATCCAGACACGTGTAGAATCTATGCCCTATTACGTTGGCATCTCCTTTATTTTGGATGTTAACTGTACTTGCTGAAGCTATTGTTTCAGGAAATCATGCTTGAAAAGCAGTGGACTAGTCTGTAAAGCTAAAACAAAGGGTACAGCTGCATTTTCCTCAAACAATTTTACTGAGCTCACTGCCAAACTGTCAATCAATCTTGACAGACGCCGGGACTCAACCTGTTTATGATTCTCCCAACTCCAGGCCAAAAACGAGGGATATAGTTTCATCGCCGACAATTTATGGATTCATTTATCACCAGCGTCTTATCCATCTTTCTAATCTTCCCTACAGGGTCACAAAAGCCCAGCCTGCCACCAGTCCTTTGAGTTTTTCTCCTTTTCACACAGGCCTAGTGTTAACGCCCCTGGCCAAGTTCACAGATTTGAGTGACTGTGGACTTAATGCCACTCGCCTTGTTTTCAGCCCTTGTCCCTCCAGATTTGCCACCATGGCTGCACAATTTCCTCCAATTCTAATTATTCATCAGCTCGTTACGCCCCCGCCCGGGCGCCGGCCTTAATTAGAGGCGACGCGGGGTTTCGTTACAGACTACCCTGGAGTGAGGAAACCAGTTCAGAACCTGTCCAGCGCGCTCGGTCATGTGGGACTGGGTGACTTCCAGCTCTGATGAGAAAGGCAGCCCTGACCAGGGACTGGCTGGCTTGACATTGTAGTGTGCTTCCACGCAGCCCGAGATAGGGTTGCTTTTGCCCCTGTCCCCTTGTCCATTGTTACATCTTCGTTAGATGTCAAGGGGGAGCTTTTAACAGGGACACGGTTGGTGTAGCGAAGACTCCTTGTGTGGCATGTTTCGTCACATTCACTTGGGGATGGTGCGGGATTTTGAGTGTGTCCAAAGTTAAGGTCATACCCTCGGGGCAGTAAGGAGTGCCAATGGGCAGGGCATAGAATTATCTCCTACACTTACGGTATGAGACTAATTCATGAGCCCAAGCATAAAACAAGTGCGTGACTGGAGTGTGGTGGTTGATGGAATATGGAAATCCCCTTACTTCCCTGTGAACCGTTGGAGCCACATGGAGGGTGTGTGGGTTGGGGGGGTTCAGAGTGGGGTGGGGGAGGTGAGGGGTGTATGATGGTTGAGTTTATGGTGCCACATTAACATTATCCCAAGGATGCTGGGCCCCAATACATTTTGGGGTTTTGAATTGTATGTGGGGTCATAATGCTCTTTTGAGACAGTGGCTTTAGCTTTAGCTACAGATGGCTGGCTAGTCATCAACTACACTGGGATAATAGCTAAAACGGGTATATAGACCGCACGCTCCATCATGTGAAAAGGCAAGCCTTCAATAGAGACTTTATAGCTACTTTGAAAAATGGAGTCAAGAGGACAGTGACTATGGAGTACCTGAGAGCATGTAGTTGGTCAATGGTCTGGAGTGTGTCTTAGGACAGATGCATGTTGCCGTCACAGCACATGGCATATTATTGCTAGCAGGAGAACAGCATACAGGTGATTATACTCTGACAGCCGTGGTATATCAGACCGTTTACCACGGGTATGACAAAACAGTTATTTTACCTGCTCTAATTACATTGGTAACCAGTTGATAATAACAAAAAGGCACCTCGGGGGTTTGTGATGTTTGGCCAATATACCACGGCTAAGGGCTGAGAACAGCATTTAGCCGTGGTATATTGGCCATGTACCACACCTCCTCTGGCCTTATTGCTTAAGTATAGACTGGTCATAGAATCTTGGGAGGTTGCTCAGATGAAAAGAACCACACAACAACAGCTGTCATAATGGAAGCACTGGAAGAGAGCTGTCTTTTGACTTTTCTTGTGTTTCTTTGTGTAACCAGACAGGCTAGTTGAGAACAAGTTCTCATTTACAACTGCGACCTGGCCAAGATAAAGCAAAGCAGTGCGACACAAACAACAACACAGAGTTACACATGGAGTAAACAATAAATAAGCCAATAACACAAACAAGTCAATGACACAGTAGAGAAAATAATGTCTGTATACAGTGTGTGCAAAAGTCATGAGGAGGTAGGCAAAAAATAGGCCATAGGAGCGAATAATTACAATTTAGCAGATTAACACTGGAGTGATAAATGAGCAGATGATGATGTGCAAGTAGAGATACTGGTGTGCAAAAGAGCAGAAAAGTAAATAAAATAAAAACAGTATGGGGATGAGGTAGGTAGATTGGGTGGGCTATTTACAGATGGACTATGTACAGCTGCAGTGATCGGTTAGCTGCTCAGATAGTTGATGTTTAAAGTTGGTGAGGGAAATAAAAGTCTCCAACTTCAACGATTTTTTTCAATTCGTTCCAGTCACTGGCAGCAGAGAACTGGAAGGAAAGGTGGCAAAATGAGGTGCTGGCTTTGGGGATGATCAGTCAGATATGCCTGCTGGAACGTGTGCTACGGGTGGGTGTGGTTCTCGTGACCAGTGAACTGAGATAAGGCAGAGCTTTACCTAGCATAGACTAACGAGCAGCCTTAACAAACAATTTCATCTTGCAATATGTAATGAAAAGCTCAACTCCATTGTCCTGAATGTGTTGTTTAAAAAGCCTTGGAGGATGTGATTAATGATGGCATCTGTATGAATTCCCCACTGGTGGCCTAAGCGGTCTCAGTGTGAGCCTGTGGTGTGTGGGCATGTCAGCTGTTTTGCACATTAGCTGCCACTGTTAAGGTTGATTCTCTGTCTTCTTCTCACCTTTTCTCTCCTGTTTCCCTCTCACACCCCTCCTGCCCTTCCTCTCCCTGTCAGCCCTTTACCTCGCCTGGAGAGAGAGGGACATTGAGTAGAGAAATGTGTTGGGGACAAGGGTAAACAGAGAGTAAATGCCTATGCTCACACACGGATATATCTACATATATCTATATCTATATCTATATCTATATATACATATATATATATATATATATATATATATATATATATTATATATATAGGGGACTATATATACATATATATATATATATACAGTGCCTTGCGAAAGTATTCGGCCCCCTTGAACTTTGCGACCTTTTGCCACATTTCAGGCTTCAAACATAAAGATATAAAACTGTATTTTTTTGTGAAGAATCAACAACAAGTGGGACACAATCATGAAGTGGAACGACATTTATTGGATATTTCAAACTTTTTTAACAAATCAAAAACTGAAAAATTGGGCGTGCAAAATTATTCAGCCCCTTTACTTTCAGTGCAGCAAACTCTCTCCAGAAGTTCAGTGAGGATCTCTGAATGATCCAATGTTGACCTAAATGACTAATGATGATAAATACAATCCACCTGTGTGTAATCAAGTCTCCGTATAAATGCACCTGCACTGTGATAGTCTCAGAGGTCCGTCAAAAGCGCAGAGAGCATCATGAAGAACAAGGAACACACCAGGCAGGTCCGAGATACTGTTGTGAAGAAGTTTAAAGCCGGATTTGGATACAAAAAGATTTCCCAAGCTTTAAACATCCCAAGGAGCACTGTGCAAGCGATAATATTGAAATGGAAGGAGTATCAGACCACTGCAAATCTACCAAGACCTGGCCGTCCCTCTAAACTTTCAGCTCATACAAGGAGAAGACTGATCAGAGATGCAGCCAAGAGGCCCATGATCACTCTGGATGAACTGCAGAGATCTACAGTTGAGGTGGGAGACTCTGTCCATAGGACAACAATCAGTTGTATATTGCACAAATCTGGCCTTTATGGAAGAGTGGCAAGAAGAAAGCCATTTCTTAAAGATATCCATAAAAAGTGTTGTTTAAAGTTTGCCACAAGCCACCTGGGAGACACACCAAACATGTAGAAGAAGGTGCTCTGGTCAGATGTAACCAAAATTTAACTTTTTGGCAACAATGCAAAATGTTATGTTTGGCGTAAAAGCAACACAGCTCATCACCCTGAACACACCATCCCCACTGTCAAACATGGTGGTGGCAGCATCATGGTTTGGGCCTGCTTTTCTTCAGCAGGGACAGGGAAGATGGTTAAAATTGATGGGAAGATGGATGGAGCCAAATACAGGACCATTCTGGAAGAAAACCTGATGGAGTCTGCAAAAGACCTGAGACTGGGACGGAGATTTGTCTTCCAACAAGACAATGATCCAAAACATAAAGCAACATCTACAATGGAATGGTTCAAAAATAAACATATCCAGGTGTTAGAATGGCCAAGTCAAAGTCCAGACCTGAATCCAATCGAGAATCTGTGGAAAGAACTGAAAACTGCTGTTCACAAATGCTCCCCATCCAACCTCACTGAGCTCGAGCTGTTTTGCAAGGAGGAATGGGAAAAAATGTCAGTCTCTCGATGTGCAAAACTGATAGAGACATACCCCAAGCGACTTACAGCTGTAATCGCAGCAAAAGGTGGCGCTACAAAGTATTAACTTAAGGGGGCTGAATAATTTTGCACACCCAATTTTTCAGTTTTTGATTATCCAATAAATGTCGTTCCACTTCATGATTGTGTCCCACTTGTTGTTGATTCTTCACAAAAAAATACAGTTTTATATCTTTATGTTTGAAGCCTGAAATGTCGCAAAGTTCAAGGGGGCCGAATACTTTCGCAAGGCACTGTATATATATATATACGCACGCACACACACACACACACACACACACACACACACACACACACACACACACACACACACACACACACACACACACACACACTAGTGCTAATTAAAGCCTTCAGTGCGAGCAGAGAAATGTGTAATCCTGACATTTAGTCAAGGGAGATTTGGGGAGATGAGGAGAAATTCTAGCGCTTGGGTTGAGCCAGGCCCGGGGCTACTGGCAGACAAAAGGACAGCGGCAGGCAACGCTGGGTAGGAGCTGCGGAAAGGTCATCTCTGTGAAAAGGCTAACGTGTCACTGCTTTTGTTCCTGGCCCTCTGAACATATGTTTAGCTCTCCTCTATCTGGGCCCCTATCTGGGTGAAATCTAACTCCCTAGTTCTGGACAGTGGCTATGTTTCTCTGCTACGGTTGTTTTGGGGCATTACAATCGAACTCCCCCTCCCACCAACGTCCTAATAGGAAACACCTGTCTATAACTTTGAACTGAAATCCAGATAAGAAATGCACAAAGGCATAACTCCCTGTGTTGCTGATTCTTTAATGGTGAGCTATGCAACGGTACACATGGTCTGTGATTCAAAGGCATTGGACTTGTACACCTCTTATCCCTACCTCAAGATATAGAAACCATGTTGAAACGTGTGTATGTATGATGTCAACAAATCCTTTTGATATTCAGAATGTCCGATTTGTGAGAGGGCCTGATAGGAAGAGTGTGTATTTTATAACCTGAAGGCACTGAATCCAACGTAGATCACACTGAACTGTTACCCTTGACCCATTGATTCCTAAACGTTACTCATCACATACTTAAGGACATTTCCCAACAGGAAACATATGCCATTTGACTCCCTCTTTTGCCAGCCAAGTACATAACAGACAACCTCCATTCTCCTTGACCTTGATCACCCTTCCCCCTCCCCTGACACCTCCATCACTCCCTCCCTACCCTGACTACATATTAACATGAATTAGAGGGGACTTCGAAAGAAAAAGCCCTGTTACCATGACAACTACACTGGGACTCCAAGCAAAGCTGGCATTTGTGTCTGTGTTTATGTATTTAGGCCCTATCTCCCAATCTAAGCTTGATGAGGCCAGAGGGTTCAAAAACACTGTTAAAGTAGGGGAGGGTGGTGATGAGTGTGTATGTGTGTACGATGCTGGGAGGGAGGGGGGGCATGGTGGCTGGGGACAGTCTGGTGGCTCACACGCCAGCCGTCGACTCGGTGACGCTACCCAATCAGCACGGGTCCTGAGGGCCATAGATGACAACGTGTTTAAAGTAGACGCGGCCCAGATCTGCCCACCCAATGCAGGGTGACGGCGTTGAAAGTGCTGAGGCTGGAGCCTGGCATGGAGCTGCTCCAAGCACTGCTGACACGCCAGGTTCACTTGGGGCTAACGCTAATTGGGGCTCCAATGCCTCAATCCAGAGACTGGCTGCACTGCCTGAGTAAGACAGCCTGGGCTGGAACCACCACTCCTCTTGTCTGCCTGTGACTTTCTTGATATTAGCCCTGAGATGTGACTGTGCTGCAGAATCCCAGGTCAGGGACAGGCAGTGACAGAGGGACAGAGGGAGATGTGTTAGTGAGAATGACTGGAGATGTTCAACTGACACTATGGAGGTGGCTTTTGTCATGTCATTTAAAAAATAATACATAATATCAAACAAACACCATAGTGGATAAAGCTCATCCCATGAGTGTTGCCTCTTTATCATCTCTGCTTGCTCGTGAGGGGTTTAAGCTGGGGTTGCTTGCTGTTATGCATTTGTGACTATGTTATTTATTGTTAAATGCAATACATGCAAACAGTATTGATTAATGATCTTGACCCTTGCCACTGGAGATTCATCCATGCTGTCTCCCTCCCTGGGTATGAGTACAGACAAGTTTCAAGTTTTAATGTCACATGCACAAGTAGATTGAAATGTCTTTCTTGCAAACTCAAAAGCCAACAACGCAGGAATCAATAACAAAGTATTACTAGAAAAAACACATGAAATAAGAATAAGAAATATGAAATACACACTAAAGTAAGTAAATAACTAAGTAAGTAACTAAGTAAGCAAGTAAGTAAATAACTAAGTAAGTAACTAAGAAAGTAAGCAAGTAAGTAAGTAAGTAAGTAAGTAAATAAGTAAGCATACTGAATACAGGAAATATTTTCACAATAATGGCCGGAACTGAACAAATGGAATAACTTTAAACACCTGGAAACCATGTGTTTGATGTATTTGGTACCATTCCACTGATTCCACTACAGTCATTAATACAAGCCTGTCCTCCCAAATTAAGGTGCCACCAACCTCTTGTAGTTCCAATACCATATTTACAATGACAAAATAATCACAAAATATCTAAGTTGGGCTGGAGCTTGCAAAATGGCGGCCATCCAGTACGGCGTACATCTTCACTTTTCAGTGAGCTAAATGAAGACGTACAGTAGATACATTATACACGGTGGCCCCACAGTGGCAGCAGCAGAGCCACTACAGTGCATTCCTGTCCTGGTAGTGCTAATGGTATTTGCTGGTACATTACCCACCAGGCTTGTTCTTTGGGTGGCCTGGGCCCACGCCCCTAATAAGCCGTCCGGGCCCATCGGGAGGGTCGGCGATGACAACAAGCTGAACTGTTGTGAGTGCTGTCTACTTTTTGACAGCCTGTCCTGTGAGGAGAGAGAGACGCAGAGGGAGGAGGAGGTGGGTGGGGGGAGGGAAGGGTGGCGGTCCCTCTCGTAAGTGACAGCATGTCTGTTTGAGATGGACGGCGATTGCCTAGTCCCCCGTGCCCCCCCGACCTCTCTCACCCCCTGCCATCGCTTACCCTCGACCCCCCTCACCATTCATCCTCCCCCATCACCCCTCATCACTCCCTCACCCAATCATGTCACCGCTGACCCACTCCCCCTCCCCTCCTCCTATGCATGTGGCACACTGATGACCTACATTAGCATATCCACGTTGCCGTTGTCAACAATTCCTCTGTCCTCTATTCTCAGCACCAGGGTCAACACTGCCCAGTCAGCACAGGTTAGTCTGATGAGAGTGTATGTGCACGAGAAGATGAGGTGTCATTGGTGAGAGGTGAGCAGTGACGTCAGTAGAAAGGATGCAGAAAGGAAGCCATCTTGTCTTCTTCATCTACGTGCTTACAAGTTACTCCAGGCCTTAAAAGTGACATCTGCATCTATCATCAGAAAAGGGGGGGATCAAAATGCAGAGAAAAAAACATGAAGAAGAGAGGAATAAATAAATGATGGTGAGGGGAAAGAGTGTGAATGCGAGGGGGCTGAGAGAGAGGGGAGAGGTCGAGAGTGATTAGGCAATGGGAGCCATGTGGTGATGTAGAGAGTGGTGGCTCTTCCCCCAGGTCTCCTAGGAGCTAAGAGATGAGGCTCACCCAGTGGCAGACATGGCATCCTCTCAGACCACATCAGCCTGTCAGAGCTGTGATGGCCACCCCAGAGACCAGCACACTGGCTGGATATAACACCAGAACACGCTCAGAAAAGCTATTATTGCCACAGATGTTTTCTGCTCTTTCCTCCTCAAAAACTGTCAGCTCAGGGTTTGTTGTTCGGTAGCTGCTGCCTAAAATGAAATTGTAAAAAGCCATAAAAAATGATCTGCAAGGAAGTCTGCTGTCGTAAGTCTCCCTTGCAAGTAAAGGCATAATGGAGATAGTAACTTGTAATATACAGTACTAGTCAAAAGATTGGACACACCTACTCATTCAACATTTTTCCTTTATTTGTACTCTTTTCTACATTGTAGAATAGTAGTGAAGACATCAGAACTATGAAATAACACATGGAATCATGTAGTGACCAAAAATGAGTACAACAAATCAACATTTATTTTGTATTTTAACCATCCTTTGACTTGATGACAGCTTTGCACACTCTTGGCATTCTCTCAACCAGCTTCATGAGGTATTCACCTGGAATTATTTTCCAGCAGTCTTGAAGGAGTTCGCACATATGCTGAGCACTTGTTGGCTGATTTTCCTTCACTCTGCTGTCTAACTCATCCCAAACCATCTCAATTGGGTTGAGGTAGGGTGATTGAGGAGGCCAGGTCATCTGATGCAGCATTCCATCACTCTCCTTCTTGGTCAAGTAGCCCTTACACAGCCTGGAGGTGTGTTTTGTGCCACTGTCCTGTTGAAAAACAAATTATAGTCCCACTAAACGCAAACCAGATGGGATGGCGTATCGCTGCAGAATGCTGTGGTAGCCATGCTGGTTAAGTGTGCCTTGAATTCTAAATAAATCACTGACAGTGTCACCAGGAAAGCACCCCAAAACATCACAACTCCTCCTCCGTGCTCCACGGTGGGAACCACACATGTGGAGATCATCCGTTCACCTACTCTGTGTCTCACAAAGACACGGGAGTTGGAATCAAAAATCTAAAATTTGGACTCATCAGACTAAAGGACAGATTTTCACTGGTCTAATGTACAAGCTCATGTTTTTTGGCCAAAGCAAGTCTCTAATTCCTTTTGGTGTCCTTTAGTAGTGGTTTCTTTGCAGCAACTCAACCATGAAGGCAGTTGATGTTGAGATGTGTCTGTTACTTGAACTCTGTGCAGCATTTATTTGGGCTGACCTTCCGCCAACTTAAAGAAACTATCAAAGTTGTTGAAATTTTCCAGATTGACTGACCTTCATGTCTTAAAGTAACGATGGATTTCTGCTTATCTTTGCTTACAGGTAGTCTAGTGGTTAGAGCTTTGGACTACTAACCTCAAGGTTGCAAGATCAAATCCCTGAGCTGACAAGGTAAAAATCAGTCATTCTACCCCTGAACAAGGCAGTTAAATTACTGTTCCTAGGCTGTCATTGTAAATAAGAATTTGTTCTTTTATGACTGGCCTAGTTAAATGAAGTTTTTTTTAAATCTGGTTCAGAGAAATCCAAGACTGTGCAAAGCTGTCATCAAGGCAAAGGGTGGCTACTTTGAAGAATCTAAAATATATTTGATTTGTTTAATACTTTTTTGCTTACAACATGATTCCATATGTGTTATTTCATAGTTTTGATGTGTTCATTATTATTTCACAATGTAGAAAATAATAAAAATGAAGAAAAACCCTGGAATGAGTAGCTGTGTCCAAACTTTTAACTGATACTGCAAATGTGTGTGTGTGAGTGCTTTCGTGCATGTGCGTGTGTACATGTGCACGTGTTTTATGAACACACGGCTTCTTAAGATATACTGTGATGACGTGTGGCCAACATGGGAACGAGTCTCACAATCAGGGCGTGAAATGCTAAAAAAGCTCCCAGCCAAGAGGTCTGGTTTTTACTCCTCGCTGCTGTTCATTTGACATTTAGTAAATCACTACTACAGTCATACCCGCAAGGAGTCTCTGTCCCCGTCCCCAATCCCCCCCTCCAACACCCCCTCTCAGAGGCTTAAGAATTAACAGTTAGGCGACCTGCCTTTCTCCAAATGTGCAAGGCCTAACTTTGTGACACATCCAGAGATGTGTTGCGCAAAGCCCTGCCCTGGATGATTCCCGTCGTAATCTTGTAAAGTCACATTGTTGGAGTCAGTGTTAGGCATCCTAGATAGAACAAAGAATCCACAGCTTTTAATAGGGTACCACATCTCCTTGGTTCAGGCTTTGGTGATCGAACAATGCATCAACATTGTATCCTAAAATATTGTTCACTGACCATTGCAACCAAACTTCAGCATAAGTCAATAAGACACACAATAACAACACACACCCCAGTCTCAGAACAGTGCTATCAGTGCCGTGGGTGGTGGCTGGTGTTTGGGCCCTGTTAGGGCAGAGGGTGCAGCGAGGGCAGCGGGGGTAGCAGAGGAGAGAACACATGGCGCGGTGGGTTGACGGTCCTGTCACTCTTTCACACATCACGGCCGTGTGCTAAACTTCCTGAATGGTTTCTAATCACCGCTTAACAGGGGAAAGGACAGGATGATAAAACAACAAGATGATATGACAGCGGTGCGTCTGTCTCCAGTGGTCTCATCTCGGTCTCGTCCCCACAGTGTCAATGGCTGACGGACAGTTGATGTGTGATTGACAGCAGACAGGAGAGGATTGGCCTCACACACTGTAACATGGACGCACGGGGCCACTGTCCTACAGTCTCTTCTCACTGAGTGATGGCAGCTGTGCAGCTTTAAAGCCGAGACCCAACATAAGCTGCTAGTCAGAGAAGGAGAGGAAAAATGGAAATGAAATCCTCCCCTGAAAAACTTCATTTGACCGCTACTTCTGACCACTTTCAGATTATTTTTCGGAAGCCATTTCTTACATGAACAATTTCTCAATTCGTATGTTGATTATCCTTACTGCTTTCAAAAGGATGTTGAATCTGGCCTGGCTCTGTCAATATTCAGTATTGTACAAGACTCCTCCAAGTCTATTGTCTAGCGCAGGGTTCTTAGACAGTAAAAAGCTCTTAATGATGCCTGTTCTGGATCTGAGAGAGCAGCATTCTTTTAATCCTCTATCTCATAACTGTTTTACTTCTGTTGGAGGGGAAAGTTGTTAAGACTACAAAAGCACCTTTGAAGATACAGACTCACACTGGTTGAATTTTTAACCTAAATCCAATAACAGTATGAAATTTGGCGTTGATTTCACATTAAATTCACATTACTTGACAAGTCAACCAAATATGAATTTTAACTAGACGTTGAACTGACGTTTGTGCCCAGTGGGCAAGGAGCTATAGGCTGTGGAGGGGGAGGGAAGGGGGAGAGTGGAAGGTTGAGATAGTTGATGGGGACATAGAGCGAATATAAGAGGGAAAATGTATAGTGTACTATCCCTATGGCCTACAGGGCTTTAAAAACCCAAGAATGAGTCTCCTAAATGTGCCTTCATAGACATGATATGCCCTCTTCCTCCATGTTGCCCCTCTCCTTTCCGTCCATACATCGATGTTAGCGATCACTCCTCTCCTCCGCTGTGCACACCATCTGCTCTTTGGCTCAGAGACAATCCCCTGAGATGACTAAGTCTGTCCAGGCAGCGCTGCTACTGCTGCAGCCACACAACACGACAACAACACGCTCATTTGTGCTATCACTCCACATCTTGCCAACACTCTCTTCTATGTCCAAGGTTAGCTAGGACGTAGAAGAGAGCAGCTTCCGTGTCCCTCCAACGCCTGGAGGACGAGAGGAGACACACAGAGGAGTGGAGAGGTGGAGGGGACTAGAGGAGAAGAGAGGCCAAGACTCATATGGGTCCTATATGGGTCCTTCCCTCAGGGAAGCCTTATGAGGGGTTTGGAGGGGTGGGGGTAATGGGGTAAGGGGGGTTAAAGGCAGCGTCCGTCTCCGCTGTGGTGGAAGTAAGCTAGGCCGTCCGGGCGGGGCATTAAGTTTATGCGGTAGAGGGAGAGCAGGCGCCCGGAGCCCTGGGTCATACAGCACTGAACCATAAGGAGGTTCAGGAGAAACATCACACTGAAAACTAAGAGTGCGGCTTATCTAAGCATTTAACTGTGTACGTTTTTGGTTGTCGCAGAGGATGACACAAAATATTTCCACAACATCTTACCTCGGGGCCTCGATGAGCAAATCTAGTTGATCCATACTTAGCCTTGTTTAAGTACCTTGGAGCATACATAAATTATCCCCTTGTAGCCCACTGTGTCCTGTATCACCATTAGATGCATCATATGTGCTCAGGATATCGCCTCTCATGTCATAGCCAGTCACCCAAAACCAATGGCGTCACAATCCGTTTCAATTACACGTTTTCCTCTCAGATGGTGCGTTTGGCTGCATGTGTATTGAGGTAGGTCTCTGCCACCCCTAAAGGGTCCTGGCTGGCCAGTCTGTTCATTCACATTGATGTGTCTGCATGTGAGATACGTCTGATGGTTTGTTCGGATAATGGTTGTAGGCTGTTCCAGGCTGACTACTCTGGCCTCTTCCCTGACCCAATCAGCAGAAGCTCTAGACTTGGGGGACTGCTCACTTCCTGTCTGGGAATCGATGGCTGTCCAGTCTGGATTCTCCTCCTCCACCTACACACACATCTGGCTATCCTCTACTTATTTGAAATTTTTGACCTTTATTTTAACAGGGAAAACACATTGAGACCGACAGCGTATTCTGAAATTATTCAGACCCCTTGACTTTTTCCACATTTTGTTACATTAATTACAGCCTTATTGTCAAATGGATTCAATCATGTTTCCCCCTCATCAATCTACACACAATACCCCATAATGACAAAGTGAAAACAGGATTGTAGACATGTTTGCAAATGTATTTAAAATAAAAACAGAAGCACCTTATTTACATATTCATTCAGACCCTTTGCTGTGACAGTCGAAATTGAGGTGGAGCCCATCCTGTTTCCATTGATCATCCTTGAGATGTTTCTACAACTTGATTGGAGTCCACCTGTGGTAAATACAATTGATTGGACATGATTTGGAAAGGAACACACCTGTCTATATAAGGTTGACAGGTGACAGTGCATGTCAGTTCAAAAACCAAGCCATGAGTTCAAAGGAATTTTGTTAGAGCAATTCAGTACATTAAAACTAAAAGCAGATTTACCTAGCTCGGCGGAGATCCTAGAAACTTTAAGAGTTAACCAATCCTGTGAATGGGTTAGGCAACTCAGGTTTCTATAGTTCAACAGCAAAGTTAGATAACTTGGAGGTTTATGAAGTGGGCCCTTGTAAACAAATAGTGAGTAATGTAAAGATCTACATGTCTTTAGCGAAGCCCAGACAACCTTTTGATACAGGATACAGTGATGATTATCAAAACTGTCGCCTGTAACAAAGCGAAGGGCACCATGGTAGATGGCATGCAAAGCTTTAAGAGCCACAGCAGCTGCATTTTGGTAAATAATATCACCATAATCAAGTACAGATAAAAATGTTTATTGAATTATCTGCTTTCTACTGCTTACAGAAAGGCACAATCTGTTATCTGTAGATAAAGCTAACTTTAAGTATTAGATTCGTAACCAGGTCATACACAGTGCATTCGGAAATTATTCAGACCCCTTGACTTGACATTTTGTTTTACATTACAGCCTTATTCTGAAATGGATTAAATAAATAAAACATCTCATCAATGTCTTGTTAACAAACTATAGTTTTGGCAAGTCGGCTAGGACATCTACTTTGTGCATGACACAAGTAATTTTACCAACAATTGTTTACAGTGTAGTAGTGATATGCCCAGCTCTAAACTATGATTGATTTACTCAGATAAAAAAAGAGCAAAGTTGTACATTTGCCAAGAATTTAAGAATCTTAGCTAGACAAGAACGTTTTGAAATGGGCTGATTTCCATATTTCTGGAATATTTCCTGATGACAATGTGAAAATATAAACATGGGTTATTGAGCCAACAATGATGAGCTCTGCACACTTAAGTAGACCAGGATCCAATTGGTCGGCTCCTGTAGATCTCTTGTCTATTGCTAACAAAGCATCCGGGACTTCTGTACAAAACTTCAAAGAAAAGCTTTGACCATAATTTCTCTGATCGTTCAACAGGTTTCCTCTTCCAGCATCCAGCCCAATATCACTGTGAAAAGGCTTACAAGTTATTTCAAAGAGATATCCATCTGAAGTGAAATGGTGATTAAATGCATCAAGGAAATCATAATGAGTCCAGTGCCTGAATTCATTTGTTGTGGCAGAGAGGAGGAGGTAGAACCCTTCAGGGATTTGACAGTTTTCCAGAATTTTGACAGGTTCCCATTACAATCTGAAAGAGTGTTTACATAATAATCAGATGTAACTTTTCTGATTTGTTTAACACAATGATTTCTCAGTTGCTTTAAAGCTTGCCGGTCCGGGCCTAGGCCTGTGTTCCTGGCCTTGACCCAAGCAGCATCTCTTTTATGAATGACTTCTGATAATTCCTGGCTATACCAGGCATCCGATCTATCTTTAACCCTTCATTTTTTTGAAGTGAGGATGATTATCCACAGTAGTATTGAAGGTATCTGCAAAGAGGCTGAAAGCTGAATCAGGTTCAGGGACAGCTGAAATAGAATCAAGGTCACTAAAACAAAGATAATGTAAAAAAAAAAAGCTTGTTCACTGAAGTTTTCAATGTTCCTCTTTGTGATGACACGAGGCTTAGATTTCTGTATTCTCACATCACTAACACGAAGAACTGGGCAGTGGTAACTCATGTTTTGGGCGAAGACACAAGTAGAAACATATTTCTCTGGTGAATTTGTTCAAATAAGATCTAACAGAGTTGACTTTGAAGGACCTCGAGGGTTGGGCCGTGAAGGCTTAGTCACCAGCTGGGTTGGGTTTAGATCTTTACACATGTTTTTTTAGATTGTCTGAAGCCTGCATTTCCCAATCATAATTTAGGTCACCCAGGATAAGAAATGATGATTTAGTAAAAGAAGACAACAAACTAGTTAACTCCTTGAGTGCCCAAAGGTTAGCCGAGGGAGGATGACAGACCCCTATAACAGTTATGGATACATTTCTCCCCAGAAAAAGGCCTAAAGATAGTAGCTACATTTTTGGGGGGGCAATGGAAATGGATTTCAGTTATGAGACTATGAAAGAGTTTTTCTATAAATGTCCACTCCACCACCTTTACCCTGTTTTTCAGCTTTAAATGCATGATAACCATCAATATTCATATCAGAGTCCAGAATGTTCCCAGGGATCCAAGTTTCAATCAATACCAGAATATCAGGATTTGTCTGCATAGCCCAGATCTTGATGTAGTCCAGTTGAAGAAATACGCTCCTAATGTTCAGATGCATCAACCCAAGAACTTTAAGATATTTAAAGTCACATGGAAACTCCAAGTCAAACAAGCTACGTTCAATAGGCGGTCGCCCCGAGGACTGGCTAAAAGGTGTGTTTGTCAATGTGTGTATTTGTCAATGCTTGCTTGTGTTCGTTTGTGCGTGCGTGTGTGCATGCCTGTGTGTAAGCTAAGTGGTGCAGCAGGGTATGTATGCCTCTGTGTTAAGCAATGCCAGTGAAGGTTGTTATCAGGAGACTGTGACCTCTGCCACGACTCACACGGCTGGGGGGGGGGGGGGGGGGGTCTCCTTCCAGAGCAGCACTGCACCGGCTCCTGGCTGTGTCAGGAGCAGAGAGAATATTTACCGCCTGATCTCTCTGTTTGGCCAGATCTGATTTCTGCTGGCCGGTCCTGGCTCTTTCCTTCACTTGACCCTGTTGATTTAGAACGAGGCTGTGCTTCAAGTGACAGTGTGCAATGTAAGGGGTTGCACCCCAGTTCCCAGGGGTCAGGCAAACAGAGTTTCCAATTCCAGCTCAGCAGTGAATGATCTAACAAGTATGTGACCTAAAACACAGCTTTTTATCATTTGACCTATTTTTCATGAGATGTTCCTTTGCTACGGCATCGACATGTTGCACAGGACCTAGACACCTCTCTGCACAGAACCTAGACACCTCTCTGCACAGGACCTAGACACCTCTCTGCACAGGACCTAGACACCTCTCTGCACAGGACCTAGACACCTCTCTGCACAGGACCTAGACACCTCTCTGCACAGAACCTAGACACCTCTCTGCACAGGACCTAGACACCTCTCTGCACAGAACCTAGACACCTCTCTGCACAGAACCTAGACACCTCTCTGCACAGGACCTAGACACCTCTCTGCACAGAACCTAGACACCTCTCTGCACAGGACCTAGACACCTCTCTGCACAGGACCTAGACACCTCTCTGCATAGGACCTAGACACCTCTCTGCACAGGACCTAGACACCTCTCTGCACAGAACCTAGACATCTCTCTGCACAGGACCTAGACACCTCTCTGCACAGGACCTAGACACCTCTCTGCACAGAACCTAGACACCTCTCTGCACAGGACCTAGACACCTCTCTGCACAGAACCTAGACACCTCTCTGCACAGAACCTAGACACCTCTCTGCACAGGACCTAGACACTTCTCTGCACAGAACCTAGACACCTCTCTGCACAGAACCTAGACACCTCTCTGCACAGGACCTAGACACCTCTCTGCACAGAACCTAGACACCTCTCTGCACAGAACCTAGACACCTCTCTGCACAGGACCTAGACACCTCTCTGCACAGAACCTAGACACCTCTCTGCACAGAACCCAGACACCTCTCTGCACAGAACCTAGACACCTCTCTGCACAGGACCTAGACACCTCTCTGCACAGGACCTAGACACCTCTCTGTACAGAACCTAGACACCTCTCTGCACAGGACCTAGAACAAACTCTGCACAGAACCTAGACACCTCTCTGCACAGAACCTAGACACCTCTCTGCACAGGACCTAGAAAAAACTCTCTGCACAGAACCTAGACACCTCTCTGCACAGGACCTAGACACCTCTCTGCACAGAACCTAGACACCTCTCTGCACAGAACCCAGACACCTCTCTGCACAGAACCTAGACACCTCTCTGCACAGGACCTAGACACCTCTCTGCACAGGACCTAGACACCTCTCTGTACAGAACCTAGACACCTCTCTGCACAGGACCTAGAAACCTCTCTGCACAGGACCTACAGTAGACACCTCTCTCATTTGACCCAAAGCATGTGTGTCAGAGGAACAATTTGAATTGAAATTAAAACATTTGATTATGCTTCTACTGTATCTTTAGAAGGAAAAGACCTTTGGAAACTCTTTTCTTTTTTTCAAATCAAATTAAATCTAACTTTAATTGTCACATGCGCAGAATACAACATGTGTAGACCTTAGCGTGAAATGCTTACTTAAAAGCCCTTAAGCAATAGCGCCGTTCAAGAAGAGTTACAAAAATATTTACCAAATAAACTAAAGAGTACCGAGTCAGTGTGCGGGGGTACAGGTTAGTTCAGGTAATTTGTACATGTTGGTAGGGGTGAAGTGACTATGCATAGATAATAAACAGCGAGTAGCAGCAGTGTACAAAACAAAGGGGGGGGGGGGTTAAAGTAAATCGTCTGGTGGCCATTTGATTACATTTTCAGCAGTCTTATGGCTTGGGGGTAGAAGCTGTAAGGAGCCTTTTGGTACTAGACTTGAAGCTCCGGTACCGCTTGCCGTGCTGTAGCAGAGAAAACAGTCTATGACTTGGGTGACTGGAGTCTCTGACAATTTTATGGGCTTTCCTCTGACACTGCCTATTATATAGGTCCTGGATGGCAGGAAGCTTGGCCCCAGAGATGTACTGGGCCGTACGCACTACCCTCTGTAGCAGATGCCGAGCAGTTGCCATACCAGGCGGTGATGCAACCGGTCAGGATGCTCTCGATGGTGCAGCTGTAGAACTTTTTGAGGATCTGGGGACCCATGCCAAATCTTTTCAGTCTCCTGAGGGGGAAAAGTTGTTGTCGTGCCCTCTTCACGACTGTCTTGGTGTGTTTGGACCATGATAGTTTGTTGATGTGGACACCAAGGAACTTGAAACTCTCGACCCGCTCCCCTACAGCCCCGTTGATGTTAATGGAGGCCTGTTCGGTCCGCCTTTTCCTGTAGTCCACGATCAGGTTCTTTGTAATGCTCACATTGAAGTTTGACAAAGGTTACTGTGTAATAGTTTCTCCCCATAATAGTAATATAAGGGCACTTTATGACAAGAACACGCAACTATGTCCAGTTATTAAGGTCATTTCATTTTATGGTAATTTTATTTTTATTGTAATTTTCTTTCATGGTCATTGCTAGAACTGAATTCATTTAGATAGCAACACTAATGTAGAAGCATATTGTATATTGTTTAGATGAACAAGCTGAATTGAATGGGTCATGAGGGTATGTTTAATCATGTTTAAACAGAAAAAAGGTGTCAAAATGAATCCTTGCAGATTCAATGTCAGACCACATGATTTGGAAACTACAATTTATGAACATTTTAATGGACACTGCTTCTTTGTAATCCATTTTCATGACATTTTCTTTTATCTAATATAAATAATCCATGATGATCCATGATAGTTTATTCTACCTATTTCCAAAATAAACATTTCGAAATTAGCCTGAGACATTTCTTGGCTTACAGAAATATGTTTGTTCTCTTCTAATAACTGACCATATTACCATGTCCTCAAATTGCTACCATGGAATACATTCCTAATATGGTATGCATATTGATTGAAATATTACTCCGAAGGGCTTAGTAACTGCATAACATAAGAAAAATAAATATATCACCTTGAATATTGTGTCATGTTGCACTGCTTGGCTTTCTTTGCTTTCTGCTGTATTGCTGTGTGTACATATTTGTTCACTTTTGGTATTGTATTTTTACACTATTGCTTTGCCAATAGCGGTGTAACATGCATACTAACCTAGAGGAATATACTGTAGAGCTGTAAGGTAGTAAATGGAGAGAGACCTGTGCAGTAACGATTGCCAATACAGCAGCCGGGAATCAACCATCGACTTATTGGGTACTTTGATCTGCACATCAACCCACAGGCGCTGGAGACCTCCATGATATATGATTATGCAAAGCTCACAGTGTTTTCTCCTGTGACTGGTGCCGGTTTCCAATACGGACACACAGGCTGCGTTTATACAGGCAGCCCAATTCTGATATATTTTTTCCAAATAATTTTTAACAATCAATTTTGATCTTTTCACATCAGATTTTTTTCAGAGCTGATCTGATTGGTCGAAAGACCAATTAGTGAAGACGAAAAAAGCTGAATTGGGCTGCCTTTGTAAACGCAGCCACATGTACACACAAACATACACACATACACACAAAAACAGATGAGCATGTTCATGCTTGCTCTCACATGAAATCCGAGCAAGGGTAGCATTCCAGAGGGACATCAGAGACTGTAACGTTCTTTGCTTCACGGAAACATGGCTCACTGGAGAGACGCTATCGGAGGCGGTGCAGCCAGCGGGTTTCTCCACGCATCGCGCCGACAGAAACAAACATCTTTCTGGTAAGAAGAGGGGCGGGGGCGTATGCCTTATGGCTAACGAGACATGGTGTGATGAAAGAAACATACAGGAACTCAAATCCTTCTGTTCACCTGATTTAGAATTTCTCACAATCAAATGTAGACCGCATTATCTACCAAGAGAATTCTCTTCGATTATAATCACAGCCGTATATATCCCCCCCAAGCAGACACATCGATGGCTCTGAACGAACTTTATTTGACTCTTTGCAAACTGGAATCCATTTATCCGGAGGCTGCATTCATTGTAGCTGGGGATTTTAACAAAGCTAATCTGAAAACAAGACTCCCTAAATTTTATCAGCATATCGATTGCGCAACCAGGGGTGGAAAAACCCTGGATCATTGTTACTCTAACTTCCGCGACGCATATAAGGCCCTGCCCCGCCCTCCTTTCGGAAAAGCTGACCACGACTCCATTTTGTTGATCCCTGCCTACAGACAGAAACTAAAACAAGAGGCTCCCACGCTGAGGTCTGTCCAACGCTGGTCCGGCCAAGCTGACTCCACACTCCAAGACTGCTTCCATCACGTGGACTGGGACATGTTTCGTATTGCGTCAGATAACAATATTGACCAATACGCTGATTCGGTGTGCGAGTTCATTAGAACGTGCGTTGAAGATGTCGTTCCCATAGCAACGATTAAAACATTCCCTAACCAGAAACCGTGGATTGATGGCAGCATTCGCGTGAAACTGAAAGCGCGAACCACTGCTTTTAATCAGGGCAAGGTGACTGGTAACATGACCGAATACAAACAGTGCAGCTATTCCCTCTGCAAGGCTATCAAACAAGCTAAGCGTCAGTACAGAGACAAAGTAGAATCTCAATTCAACGGCTCAGACACAAGAGGCATGTGGCAGGGTCTACAGTCAATCACGGACTACAAGAAGAAATCCAGCCCAGTCACGGACCAGGATGTCCTGCTCCCAGGCAGACTAAATCACTTTTTTGCCCGCTTTGAGGACAATACAGTGCCACTGACACGGCCTGCAACGAAAACATGCGGACTCTCCTTCACTGCAGCCGAGGTGAGTAAGACATTTAAACGTGTTAACCCTCGCAAGGCTGCAGGCCCAGACGGCATCCCCAGCCGCGCCCTCAGAGCATGCACAGACCAGCTGGCCGGTGTGTTTACGGACATATTCAATCAATCCCTATACCAGTCTGCTGTTCCCACATGCTTCAAGAGGGCCATCATTGTTCCTGTTCCCAAGAAAGCTAAGGCAACTGAGCTAAACGACTACCGCCCCGTAGCACTCACTTCCGTCATCATGAAGTGCTTTGAGAGACTAGTCAAGGACCATATCACCTCCACCCTACCCGACACCCTAGACCCACTCCAATTTGCTTACCGCCCAAATAGGTCCACAGACGATGCAATCTCAACCACACTGCACACTGCCCTAACCCATCTGGACAAGAGGAATACCTATGTGAGAATGCTGTTCATCGACTACAGCTCGGCATTCAACACCATAGTACCCTCCAAGCTCGTCATCAAGCTCGAGACCCTGGGTCTCGACCCCGCCCTGTGCAACTGGGTACTGGACTTCCTGACGGGCCGCCCCCAGGTGGTGAGGGTAGGCAACAACATCTCCACCCCGCTGATCCTCAACACTGGGGCCCCACAAGGGTGCGTTCTGAGCCCTCTCCTGTACTCCCTGTTCACCCAGGACTGCGTGGCCACTTACGCCTCCAACTCAATCATCAAGTTTGCGGACGACACAACAGGGGTAGGCTTGATTACCAACAACGACGAGACGGCCTACAGGGAGGAGGTGAGGGCCCTCGGAGTGTGGTGTCAGGAAAATAACCTCACACTCAACGTCAACAAAACTAAGGAGATGATTGTGGACTTCAGGAAACAGCAGAGGGAACACCCCCCTATCCACATCGATGGAACAGTAGTGGAGAGGGTAGCAAGTTTTAAGTTCCTCGGCATACACATCACAGACAAACTGAATTGGTCCACTCACACAGACAGCATCGTGAAGAAGGCGCAGCAGCGCCTCTTCAACCTCAGGAGGCTGAAGAAATTCGGTTTGTCACCAAAAGCACTCACAAACTTCTACAGATGCACAATAGAGAGCATCCTGGCGGGCTGTATCACCGCCTGGTACGGCAACTGCTCCGCCCACAACCGTAAGGCTCTCCAGAGGGTAGTGAAGTCTGCACAACGCATCATCGGGGGCAAACTACCTGCCCTCCAGGACACCTACACCACCCGATGTTACAGGAAGGCCATAAAGATCATCAAGGACATCAACCACCCGAGCCACTGCCTGTTCACCCCGCTATCATCCAGAAGGCGAGGTCAGTACAGGTGCATCAAAGCTGGGACCGAGAGACTGAAAAACAGCTTCTATCTCAAGGCCATCAGACTGTTAAACAGCCACCACTAACATTGAGTGGCTGCTGCCAACACACTGACACTGACACTGACTCAACTCCAGCCACTTTAATAATGGGAATTGATGGGAAATTATGTAAATATATCACTAGCCACTTTAAACAATGCTACCTTATATAATGTTACTTACCCTACATTATTCATCTCATAAGCGTACGTATATACTGTACTCTATATCATCGACTGCATCCTTATGTAATACATGTATCACTAGCCACTTTTAACTATGCCACTTTGTTTACATACTCACCTCATGTATATACTGTACTCGATACCATCTACTGTATCCTGCCTATGCTGCTCTGTACCATCACTCATTCATATATCCTTATGTACATATTCTTTATCCCCTTACACTGTGTATAAGACAGTAGTTTTGGTATTGTTAGTTAGATTACTTGCTGGTTATTACTGCATTGTCGGAACTAGAAGCACAAGCATTTCGCTACACTCGCATTAACATCTGCTAACCATGTGTATGTGACAAATAAAATTTGATTTGATTTGATTTGATATGCTCACACACACAGCAGAAAACACCACAATAGCCGCATTAATTTTTCATAACATCATGCTCAATACAAAACGCAATAAGTGTTTCTTGTAAGACGACTCCCAGGCACTCATAGCACTTAAGTGTGGAGCGAGGTCTCCTCCTCAGAGGTCTGTCCGGCAGGTTTGTCTGACTCACTTTGTCTCCATTGGATGACATCTGATGCTGAAGCCCAGGTCTGGTAAGGCAAGCTAACAGGCAAGATGGCTAACTGGCTAGCTGGCTAACAGGCAAGCTGGCTAACAGGCTAGCTGGCTAACAGGCAAGCTGGCTAACAGGCTAGCTGGGGGGTGGGTGGAATAACAAATCAAATGTTATTGGTTGGATGCACATATTTTGCTGTTGTTATGCTTATGTTCCTAGCACCAACTGTGTTATTAATACCTAACAAAACAAAACAATACATGTAAATCCCCCCAAATAAAAATAAAGGAATTAAGAAATATAGAAATATTAGAATGAGTCCGGTTATACAATATAGGATGAGCCGTCAACAAAACTAAGGAGATGATTGTGGACTTCAGGAAACAGCAGAGGGAACACCCCCCTATCCACATCGATGGAACAGTAGTGGAGATGGTAGTAAGTTTTAAGTTCCTCGGCGTACACATCACAGACAAACTGAATTGGTCCACCCACACAGACAGCATCGTGAAGAAGGCGCAGCAGCGCCTCTTCAACCTCAGGAGGCTGAAGAAATTCGGCTTGTCACCTAAAGCACTCACAAACTTCTACAGATGCACAATCGAGAGCATCCTGTCGGGCTGTATCACCGCCTGGTACGGCAACTGCTCCGCCCACAACCGTAAGGCTCTCCAGAGGGTAGTGAGGTCTGCACAACGCATCACCGGGGGCAAACTACCTGCCCTCCAGGACACCTACACCACCCGATGTCACAGGAAGGCCATAAAGATCATCAAGGACAACAACCACCCGAGCCACTGCCTGTTCACCCCGCTATCATCCAGAAGGCGAGGTCAGTACAGGTGCATCAAAGCTGGGACCGAGAGACTGAAAAACAGCTTCTATCTCAAGGCCATCAGACTGTTAAACAGCCACCACTAACATTGAGTGGCTGCTGCCAACACACTGACTCAACTCCAGCCACTTTAATAATGGGAATTGATGGGAAATTATGTAAAATATATCACTAGCCACTTTAAACAATGCTACCTAATATAATGTTACATACCCTACATTATTCATCTCATATGTATATGTATATACTGTACTCTATATCATCTACTACATCTTTATGTAATACATGTATCACTAGCCACTTTAACTATGCCACTTTGTTTACATACTCATCTCATATGTATATACTGCACTCAATACCATCTACTGTATCTTGCCTATGCCGCTCTGTACCATCACTCATTCATATATCTTTATGAACATATTTATCCCCTTACACTTGTGTCTATAAGGTAGTAGTTTTGGAATTGTTAGCTAGATTACTTGTTGGTTATTACTGTATTGTCGGAACTAGAAGCACAAGCATTTCGCTACACTCGCATTAACATCTGCTAACCATGTGTATGTGACAAATAAAATGTTATTTTATTTGATTTGACTATAATACAGCGTGGGTAAAACAGTATGCAAACATTATTAAAGACAGGCTAGCTTTCAAAAACAGCTTTCTAACAGGCTAGCTAACAGGTTAGCTTGTGGAGTGGGTGGGATAACAAGCTAGCTGTATAACAGGCTAGCTGCATGGTGGGCTGGTTAGCAGGGCAGTTATAGGATTTGCTGGAGAGTAACAAGGGACAAAAGGTCAAATACAGAGCAAGAGAGAGAAGGTTCTGACATACGTAGATACTCAGGGGGGTAAATGTTAGAGCCCCTGTGATCCCCCTAACCAGATTCCCAAGGAACAACACAAATCCTTTTGTCCAATATCATGATACATAAATAGTAGTAATCCCCATGTCCTAAACTGCTCATCTGGCCAGACTAGCCTCATCCTTCATCCAGGCCTCCCTTCCTCCTTCCCAGTGAGGTCAGGTCAGGGATTCAGGTGGATTTTAGCCACTGCTTCAAATATATCCCGCCTCCCTACTATTTCCAAATTGGCTCCTGCTAGTTCCTCCCGTGATATTAATTCCCTTGATTTGTATGAACATGATCCGCGCCACTGATGAGAGGCAGCTAAATAAATCTGGATTGAAGGGTCATGAACGGAGCATATGACAGATGTATGACTGGTGAAAGGATAATTGGTCATCAGAAACACCCAGCCATCTATTGATTGGAAGATGGACAGTGGCATTAAATGTCATATTAGGACATACAAAAGTTGCCATTATTCAAATGAAAAGCATGGGAAAATACAATGATTTATTACAATGTAAATTCAACCGTAGGCAGACAAGTTTAGCCAAAGTCTTTTTTCAATGTCCCAAACTGTTTTAAGCCATTTTTCATGCAATTTAGAAAACAATATTAATCATGATTACTTAATTGATTACATAATATTGACATATTCCTTAACTAATGCTTCCTGCAGTAAATGGTTGTCAGAGCGGAACATCATGGCCTGTAACTGATGACTAACATGCTAACTACAGGACATGCTGCTCAATCACATCTCTCCTGTTTGTTTTGATCCAAAGGTTTAGCTGTATTTAGATCTGTAAATTATTGTATATTATATTGGATCGAATGGTTTTGATTGATAATCAAATACAGTATGACAAGTGGCATGACTGAAAATTACTGCAAGGCAAAACAGAACCAAATATTTTGTGTTCCTGTCAAAATTACAATCATCGAAACAAACAATTGCGGACCTGGGCTTTAAAAATATTTCAAGCCAAAAGTCTCTTGTTTCAGACAAGCCTAAAAAATGCGTCAGGATTTTTATGTTGTCACCCAGCAAATCAACTCGGGTGAAACAAAACACATAGAGCACTCTTGACTTTGAATGAGGAATTAAAGGCGTCAGCTGTATGTTTGGGAAAAGAAGAGAGAGGACATTGACATTCAAATGATTGTCTTGAACTTTATCGACCTGAAAACCTTTAAGTTAATTTGCAGTTGGGAGTGGATAATGGAAGTGAGGCCTCCAGTAACTCTTAAGGAGTCAATCTACCTGGTTTAGAGGAAGTGAGCTCATAGATCTCTTGATTGACACCACAGTTACACTGTGACATAACAAACAGGGGTGAGTCAGAGAGAGAGAGTGATAGAGAGAGAGAGAGAGACCTTCACTCCTCCCAGAGCAAGAAAGAAAGAGTATTCCCGGAACACACTGTGGAGCCCAACAAAGACCTGCAACGGCTCCACACTGCATCCTGGAGCTCAGCTTAAGAGGGGCCTCCTCGGGCCAGTTACAAGCCCCTGGCAGCTGCAATTCCTCCTCGCGACCTGCAGTGAGAAGTCAAGTATTGTTTTTGAATTCATGAGCGCAGATCATAAATATTGCACACAGAGGGCTCGTTCCCCCTCATGAAAAATGCAGTGAATGCGTGGCTTGCATGGTTTGCCTACACCCCCTGGCTGTAACAGGGCTCTGATGGTGGACCTCAGGGACGTATCCATGTTAGTGTAGTATCATGCTACCATTAGAATCAAAACAAGACAAGGTTTTTGCAAGTTAGACAACAGGGGCCTGGAAACCGAGTTAACCTGTTCAATTAGAGCATGTTACAGTGGGCCTTTGAGCGTGACTTACTAGTTCTAAATAACTAGCTAGGCAAACAATATGGGATCAGACAGTGCATAACACTTTTAAGAAATGTCAAAAAGGCTAAACACTGTCAAATTTAAAATGTCCCAAGTGTTTCATTTTCCAATCATGATATGACCAGCACTGCTTCAGTAGTAGGCAGCATTGTTTACTACCACAACATAACGTTACCACTGTGACAAGTAGTGTTACTACAATGTTCCTTCTGTACTGCAGCATACGTTTCAATAGCTGCAAAATAAAATGTATCCCCAAGTCTAGATCGGGTTCTGGGCATTCTCTCCTTCTAGACAGTACTGCACTGCATGGCCCTTTCCTCTCTAAGTGTCTGTGTGGTCACGCCACCAGAGGAGATCAAAATAAAGCCTCACGCCATAAATGGGTTATGGTGGCCGGTGATGGATTAAAGCGCAGGGAGGAAGCGTCTCTCCCAACATTAGCGTGTCTGAGATGTCACAGGCAGAGTTCTCTCATTAATCGCCCTGCCTTTACATTTCTGCGTTAGCTTTATTAGTAGCTTGAAGTCTACAAGCACTCCGCTGAGGCAGGAGGCAGGACAGATCTCTCTCTCTCTCTCTCTCTCCAGGCGCAAGGATCCATCTGTAGGCCTTAGCATAATGATGCTTTGGTAGAGGAACATGGAAAAAGGACCCAAAAGTGTAATTGCTTTTCTTATTGCATCTCCCTGTGATCATGAATAAACAACACATGACGCATTTCAAATACTGTAGGTTATATTTTCCTGAGAAACATGATACCAACAATCAGATTCACAAACAGACCACTAAAAACCACACATTATTGGCCATTCTCTTGGTTTTAAGTGTTCTTCAAACACACGTGAATCCAGAAACCCTTTTGCCTTTCCAATGCTTTAACAGTGCCCACAGCAGCATTAACGGTTAATTCATCTCCACATTTCCTTTCCCACTCAGCCCCAATCAGTCATTCCCTTCTCAATAACATAATAGTTCTGTGTGAAAATAGATTTTTAGGAACATGCCCCTCCCACTTCAATCTCCTTTCTTCCCCTCTCCAGATTTCCTCCGCCCATCTCTGTGATTTACCCCATAGTTGTTATTAATAAGCAGAAATTGATTTAGCTGTGTTGTAAAACATCCCATGCGTGTATGGGTGTTGTTTGGCTGTGCATCAGGACTAGCAGGGGAGGGAGGTAGGAGAGGTGTATTTGCCTGAGTGACAAGGCCTGGGGGTGAGGGGGGGTGAGGAGCTAGGGCCGGGGGAGGCGATGGCGTGCAGGAGGCATGTGGGAGTTGAGATGAAGATGTATAGCCTCTACATTAGAGTGATCCTGAGCGGCCCTCTCCCTTCCCAGAGCCCAGAGCCCCATCACTCTTCCCTCTCTTCCCTCTCCAGAGGCCAAAGTGAGCAGCTTAATCACCGCAGAGCTGTCCCTGATTGGCTTAAGTGTCTCTGGGCCTGTACTGCAGCTCGCTCGGCCAGGCAGGCCAGCAGTGTCAAGCCCTGACCAGCCCTGGACATCATGGCTGAGCATCAATCAGCCACACAGGAGACGCCCACCTGTCCAGGTGAGTACCCTCTAAGGTAGTCCCTAACCTCTGGGGAGCATGGATAACTTTCTCAGGCCAGTGCAGGATGAGGAGCGGGTTGTAGCCCTTCTTCTGGTCAATCATAATCTTAGAGAGAAGCTGCACACAATTTCCCATGAGCGGTACCCGATCTGTGCAAATCGACACTGCTCCCACTTCGTTTGTTCTACACACACACAGGTAGCTGTTTGTCTGGCCAGTGGCTCGCCACGTCCGTTCACATGGAGGAGGAGGCAGGGGACCAGCGGCGGCTCCAGGCCCAGGTATTGGTTTTCCCCTGAGGGAGAGTTCTAATTAGGTAATTGACTGATGCACAAAGCAGGTGCATGTATCCGTTACAGGAGGCTCGACCTGTTCATTATTAAACAGTGACCCTCTCCGCCACTCGTGCCAAAGCCCGAGGAGAAGGGGAGAATGTCCTTGGATCAGACGCACTCGTAATTACACTTGCCGGTCACCGGAGTCATTTCTGTTGGCTTCACATGGAGGAAAGAGATCGACGGCCACTCAGGTTTCTTCTGCTGATGGAGACTACATACATCACATACAAAAGACATGGGATTGCCTGAGAAAACAAACAACAGACAAAACATTTGTATTGGAGAACGGGGAACAAAGTATCACAGGGTCAGTTGTAGCAGCTTAATAACTCAGAAAGCTGTTATTCAATGTGCTAATGCTTGGTTAGTGTCTCTACATGCCTTAATAGCTTGTGTTTAAATCCATGAATTCTGGATTTGAAGGATTAAAGTAAATATACAGTGAAGTCCAAAAGTATTTGGACAGTGACCCATTTGTTGGTTGTTTTGGCTCTGAACTCCATTCGAAAGGGTACAATGGGGTTAAAGTGGAGACTGACAGCTTTAATTTGAGGGTATTTTCATCTAAATTGGGTGAACCGTTTTTGTACGTAGACCTCCCATTTTAACGAACCAAAAGTATTTGGACAAATTCACATATGTGTATAAATAACCCCTAGAGTCGATGTCCTCTCCACCGCAGAAATCGAATTAGCATAAAAAACATCCCCATAAAAAATCTGTCTGTTTAAATTTTGCATGGGCTGCGTCTCAATCCATCGCATCCACTGATGTCGGCCTTCTGCATCTGCGGTGAAAGGTGGCAGAGCTACAGCAGTGTTTGTCAGAATATGAGAAAATTGATCTTCTCACGAAAACGTCTGTAGCGTCCGAATGTTATTATGACCCCACTATGGAAAGATGAGACTTTCACAAACTTGATGGTGTTCTTCCTGTCCAGGTTGGCGCCCCACCTCGGGTTTTTGATGTGGGGGAGATCTTCATGAGATCTCAGGGTAGTAAGTTGGTGGTTTGAAGATATTCCTCTAGTGGTGTGGGGCTGTGCTTTGGCAAAGTGGGTGGGGTTATTTCCTGCCTGGTTGGCCCTGTCCGGGGGTATCGTCAGACGGGGCCACAGTGTCTCCCGACCCCTCCTGTCTCAGCCTCCAGTAATTATGCCGCAATAGTTTATCTGTCGGGGGGCTCGGGGCAGCCTGTTATATCTGGAGTATTTCTCCTGTCTTATCTGGTGTCCTCTGTGAATGTAAGTATTCTCTCTCCCCCTCTCTCTCTCTCTCTCTCTCTCTCTCTCTCTCTCTCTCTCTCTCTCTCTCTCTCTCTCTCTCTCTCTCTCTCTCTCTCTCTCTCTCTCTCTCTCTCTCTCTCTCTCTCTCTCTCTCTCTCTCTCTCTCTCTCTCTCTCTCTCTCTCTCTCTCTCTCTCTCTCTCTCTCTCTCTCTCTCTCTCTCTCTCTCTCTCTCTCTCTCTCTCTCTCTCTCTCTCTCTCTCTTTCTCTTTCTCTTTCTCTTTCTCTCTCGGAAGACTCCTTGCTGTCCCCAGCCCACCTGGTCGTGCTGCTGCTCCAGTTTCAACTATTCTGCCTGTCGCTATTGAACCCTGACCTGTTCACCGGACGTGATACCTTGTCCCGGACCTGCTGTTTTCGACTATCTCTGTCTACCGCACCTGCTGTCTCTAACTCTGAATGATCGGCTATTAAAAGCCAACTGACATTTACTCCTGAGGTGCTGACCTGTTGCCCCCTCTACAACCACTGTGATTATTATTATTTGACCCTGCTGGCCATCTATGAACATTTGAACATCTTGGCCATGTACTGCTATAATCTCCACCCGGCACAGCCAGAAGAGGACATGCTCTAACCAGAATAGAAAGAGTGGGAGGCCCCGGTGCACAACTGAGCAAGAGGACAAGTGCATTAGAGTGTCTAGTTTGAGAAACAGACGTATCACAAGTCCTCAACTGGCAGCTTCATTAAATAGTACCCACAAAACACCAGTCTCAACGTCAACAGTGAAGAGGTGACTCCGGGATGCTGGCCTTCTGGGACTTGTGAGGTGTCTGTTTCTCATAGTAGACACACTAATGTACTTGTCCTCTTGCTCAGTTGTGCACCGGGGCCTCCCACTCCTCTTTCTATTCTGGTTAGGGACAGTTTGTGCTGTTCTGTGAAGGGAGTAGTACACAGCGCTGTATGAGATCTTCAGTTTCTTGGCAATTTCTTGTATGGAAGAAAGGTCTTTGTTTCTGGCCATTTTGAGCTTGTAATCGAATCCACAAATGCTGATGCTCCAGATACTCAACTATTCTAAAGAAGGACAGTTTTGTTGCTTCTTTAATCAGAACAATGGTTTTCAGCTGTACTAACATAATGATCAATTAACCTTTTAAAATGATAAACTTGGATTAGCTAACACAACGTGCCATTGGAACAAAGGAGTGATGGTTGCTGATAATGGACCTCTGTACGCCTATGTAGATATTCCATAAAAAATCTGCCATTTCCAGCTACAATAGTCATTTACAACATTAACAATGTCTACACTGAGTGGTTTGTCCACTCACCGACGTAGCCTTGTCAGGTATCCCGTACGCCGGCCTCTATAACGCTGCCTCTTCCTTTTTCGAGTGTTGGGGATTTGGGCCTGGTCCAGAACGAGCAGTATGTCCTTCGCCGGCGACTCATTGAAGTAGAAATCTTCATCCAAATCAACGTTTGAGATTTCAATTCTGATGTCCAGGAGATCTATTTGGTGGAGACATTCTGTACAAAAATAGTTAAGATCAACGCAAAAAAAAAAACATAAAATAGCACAATTGATCAGGAGCCTGTAAAACGGCTGCTATTCCCCCCAGCGCCACTTTACAGTTACAGTGTGTAATGGTAGCTGAGATACAGTATGTATGCTGTTTGTATAAAACATATTATTAATCTAACTCAAATAATATTTTCATAACAAGCAAAAGCGTAAAAGTGTTAATTTGTTCCCCGTTCCCCCCTAGATAACAAACTGTTTCAACTTCTATAGGTACAGTAAGTGGAAGTGCCCCAGGCAATTGAGTAGCATAGGAAATTCATCATCCTATATTTGCATTGACAAATGGGATTGATCAGTGCAACTGGCAATAGCATCTTACTTTATCCACAGAGCTGCCTCATAATCTACAGCCTTCCTTTCCACAGATAACCCGGAATAGTGTGGTGTATGTTCATTTTTAAGTGAGGTAGACATGTTCCCAAGTGAAAGCCAGCGGCGAGTCAATCTTGTCTATTTGAAGCAGCTCATCGTTGAGAGAGTGATATGGAGTGTTGGGTTGCTGCCGGGCTCTCACTGCAGTTTATTCACAGAAGGAGGCAAAGCGTTCGGAATATGGATTGATAGAAGAGAAGGGAATTGATTGGCTGCGTGTGTGCGGGCTCAGGAAGCTGGAGATGGCCGGACCACACATTTCATTTCTCCATGTGGGAAGGACTTACGGAGCTACTGAGAAGTGATGCAACAGCTTTTGTGTCACATATTTTCAAGTCAAATAAATAAAGTTGTGGCTCGCTGGCCAGTGAAATATGGTTTACTTTCAATTCCCTAAGACTGCCTCCTGAGACCACTGTGCAGCATTGACAAACCGACTCAATGTCAAAGAGTGACACCATTAACATCAAAACAGCCAAGAAGCAAATCAAGCATGTCAGTGGACGTATTGATGGCCCTATGTCATAATGCTCAACCAAACCTATTGATGGCCCTATGTCATAATGCTCAACCAAACCTATTGATGGCCCTATGTCATAATGCTCAACCAAACCTATTGATGGCCCTATGTCATAATGCTCAACCAGACCTATTGATGGCCCTATGTCATAATGCTCAACCAAACCTATTGATGTCCCTGTGTCATAATGCCCAACCAAACCTATTGATGGCCCTATGTCATAATGTTCAACCAAACCTATTGATGGCCCTATGTCATAATGCCCAACCAAACCTATTGATGGCCCTATGTCATAATGCTCAACCAAACCTATTGATGGCCCTATGTCATAAGGCTCAACCAAACCTATTGATGGCCCTATGTCATAATGCTCAACCAAACCTATTGATGGCCCTATGTCATAATGCTCAACCAAACCTATTGATGGCCCTGTGTCATAATGCCCAACCAAACCTATTGATGGCCCTGTGTCATAATGCTCAACCAAACCTATTGATGGCCCTATGTCATAATGCTCAACCAAACCTATTGATGGCCCTATGTCATAATGCTCAACCAAACCTATTGATGGCCCTATGTCATAATGCTCAACCAAACCTATTGATGACCCTATGTCATAATGCTCAACCAAACCTATTGATTGCCCTATGTCATAATGCCCAACCAAACCTATTGATGGCCCTATGTCATAATGCTCAACCAAACCTATTGATGGCCCTATGTCATAATGCTCAACCAAACCTATTGATGGCCCTATGTCATAATGCTCAACCAAACCTATTGATGACCCTATGTCATAATGCTCAATCAAACCTATTGATGGCCCTATGTCATAATGCCCAACCAAACCTATTGATGGCCCTATGTCATAATGCTCAACCAAACCTATTGATGGCCCTATGTCATAATGCTCAACCAAACCTATTGATGGCCCTATGTCATAATGCTCAACCAAACCTATTGATGACCCTATGTCATAATGCTCAATCAAACCTATTGAGTTACACAAATAAAGACTTGTTGAAACCTTCTTGACGGTACACTACATACAGTATATCTATCATGTATCATTGGTCAGATCGTGGTCCTTGTCGTGAGGATGGGCTGAGGATAGGTGGTGACCCCGAGGGGGTCATCCCATGAGGAGGGAATCTGGACACCCACTGGGTCTAATCTGACACATCCCAGGACGGAGGGACACTACGGAGTGACCTGAACCCTGGAGAGCAGGGATTACAATGTCTCAGTGTCTTCTCTCTATCCTTTCCTCTCCACTGCCTGCCTCCTCAGCAATCCTATTTATGGATTAGAATGGAGACAGTAACGCTAGGATTAGGAGATGAGGAGATGTTATATTGGGTGTTTATCCCCAAACAATCGCTAATCTAATTGGAACTAATCTAATCTCATCTATTCTAACCACTCTTATTAAGAGAATCATTACCCCAGCCGGACAAGGTTGTATTCGCAGATGGAGGAAAAGGTCTACCATCAAATCAAAATCAATTCAAATGTATTGGTGACATACACGTGTTTAGCAGAAGATATTGTGGGTGTAGCAAAATGCTTGTGCTTTTAGCTCCGACAGTGCAGCAATATCTAACAAGTAATTCTAACTGTTTCACAACATATACCCCAAAATACACGTAAATCTAAGTAAGGAATGGATTAAGCATATATACATATGTCAGAGTGACATTGGACTAAGATACAGTGGCGTAGTATAGAATACAGTATATACATATGAGATGGGTGATGCAATATTTACACACAATTAAAGTGACTAAGATACCGGAGAATAGTATAGAGTACTATATATATGAGATGAGTAAAGAAAGATATGGAAACATTAAAGTGGCTGGTGTAGTCTAGAGTGCAATACAGTATATAGAGTATATACATATGAAATGGGTGATGCTATATGCAAACATAATTTAAAATGGACTAAGATACAGTAGAATATTGTGGAGTGCAGTTTATACATATGAGATGAGTAATGCTAGATATGGAAACATTAAAGTGGCTGGTGATCCATTTCTAAAAGTGGCCGGTGATTCCTAATATCTATGTCTATAGGCAGCAGTCTCTGATGTGCCAGTGATGGCTGTTTAGCAGTCTGATGGCCTTGAGGTAGAAGCTGTCTTTCAGTCTCTCGGTCCCAGCTTTGATGCACCTGTACTGACCTCGCCTTCTGGATGATACCGGGGTGAACAGGCAGTGGCTCGGGTGGTTGATGTCCTTGATGATCTTTTTGGCCTTCCTATGGCATCGGGTGCTGTAGGTGTCCAGGAGGGTGGGAAGTTTGCCCCCGGTAATACATTGGTCAGACCACACCACCCTCTGGAGAGCTTTGTGGTTGTGGGTGGTGCAGTTGCCATATAACCATGCACAACATACTGTAAATGAATCTAAACTCAGCAAAAAAAGAAATGTCCCTTTTTCAGGACCCTGTCTTTCAAAGATAATACGTAAAAATCAAAATAATTTCACAGATCTTCATTGTAAAGGGTTTAAACACTGTTTCCCATGCTTGTTCAATGAACCATAAACAATTAATGAACATGCTCCTGTGGAACGGTCCTTAAGACACTAACAGCTTACAGACGGTAGGCAATTAAGGTAACAGTTATGAAAACCTAGGACACTAAAGAGGCCTTTCTACTGACCCTGAAAAACACCAAAAGAAAGATGCCCAGTGTGTTGTTATGCGTTAATAACATTTAGACTACGTTACCCAGCAGGCTAAGCGGATGGTTAAAGAATGCCTTGCATGGCTAAACATGGAGTTTTCTAGCTGAAGTATATGTTCATTAAAAGTAGTTAAACCTACACCCCGGTTTGTGATTATATAAGGTACATAACATGGTGTCAGATTGGTAGTCGCTATGAAGAGACAGAGATAAGAAACTGCAAATTTCCGCAGCGAAAATGGAACATTCTACCACAAGTCAAGTGACGTGAGTAGTCGAAGATGCTAGCGTGCAAGAGCGAGGACAATGAGCCGCAGCAGCGAGAGTGACAGCAGCGAGAGCGAGGCTGCATTGGAATCTGTTGACGAGCAAGTTGATGAGCAACATACTGAATGAAGTAAGATAAATTGACATGGTTCCTGTTTTCCGTCATGGATAGGCTTAGTCCTCCTACTCCTATGCAGTTAACAGGCAATTTAGCTGACAATTGGAAACGTTTCAAGCAGAGATTCAATATCTACCTAGCAGCCGGTGGTGCATGGGGAGATGATGACAAATTGAAAGCTTCCATTTTTCTGCCTGTTATTGGAGAGGATGCATTGGACATTTACAATAGCTTTCAGCAAGACAAGACAAACTTGACATTGACTGTGCTAATGGCTAAATTTGAGGAGTACTTTGTACCATACGTCTACGGACGAGACTTCGAAGTAGAAACCGACCACAAACCATTGGTGTCAATCATGTCTAAGCCACTGAATGATTGTCCAATGAGAATCAAGAGAATGTTGATCAGACTGCAAAAGTATGATGTGAAGATGATCTATACCCCAGGAAAGTTCATGTTCGCCGCCGACACTCTTTCACGAGCAGTCGACAAGAAGGAGAGCTTCGACACACAGAAAAACACTGAGATTCAGGCCTACGTCGACATGATTGTAGCATCACGTCCTATGTCTTCTGAGAGAATGGAGCAGATCAAAAGAGAGACCGCAGCTGACCAAACAATGACAGAGTTGAAAGAAACAACACAGATAGGATGGCCCGCACAGAAAAACAACTGTCCAAGGAGAATACAGGATTACTGGATATGCAGAGCAGAGCTCACCGTTGTGGATGGCATAGTGTTCAAAGGCAACAAGATTATCATTCCCATGACACTACGCAAAGAAATGCTACAGAAAATACACAAGGGCCACTTGGGTGAGGAAAAATGCAAACGACGAGCATGAGAAGTAATGTAATGGCCAAGAATGAACCAGGAAATCAGCCAGACCACTGCTTCATGTGAACTGTGTTTGACCTACAGGCCAAAGCAGCAAGCAGAGTCGCTAATGCCTCATCCAGTACCCAACAGACCCTACTACAAAATTGTCAAAGGTCTGATGAAAAAGGCACACGATGGAAAGGAGGATTTCCTAAAAAATCTGCTGATCTACCGCAGCACACCCCTGCAGAACGGACTTTCACCTGCACAAATGTTGATGGGACGTCACATCAGAACCAACCTACCCATCCATGAGGACTTGCTAACACCCAGAGGTGCTCAAAAAGTCAAATTCGCCAAACAAAAACAGCGACACGACAAAAGTGCAGACACTTACCTGAACTGAAACCTGGAGATCATGTACGACTCCGAGACATCACTACAGGAACCTGGATGCAGCAAGGGTGTGTGCAGAGAGAAGTTGCACCGCGATCCTATGAGATCCAAACGGAGCATGGATCACAACTGAGACAAAACAGAGTGGATCTAAGGCTTCAGCCATTCACTCAAGGGACTGAGGATCATCAGGAGGATACTGCTGAAGCGTCAAATGCCTTTAGAAATGGACAATTCAGTCAGAACACCCTGACTGACAATGAACGCTGTCCAACTGTTTCAAGAAGAACTTCAGCAGAACGACCAAAAAGGACTGTCAGAGCCCCTGTGTTACGGTGCGTGAATGAGGACCCAAAAGCGAATCAACTTAAACAGAGCTTCTTTAATTACCAAACATAGGTAGGCTCAGATGGACCGGCAGATTCCGACAGGACAGGACAAGGTTACAGCAAACATGACGACAGTCTGGTTCAGGCATGAATGACACAAACAAACAAGAATCCGACAAGGACAGGAGCAGAAACAGAGAGAGATATAGGGACCTAATCAGAGGGAAAAAGGGAACAGGTGGGGAACGGGGTGAATGGGTAGTTAGAGGAGACAAGGGACAGCTGGGGGAAAGCGGGGGAGAAAAGGTAACCTAACACGACCAGCAGAGGGAGACAGGGTGAAGGGAAAGGACAGAGACAAGACAACATGACAGTACATGACAGTACCCCCCCACTCACCGAGCGCCTCCTGGCGCACTCGAGGAGGAAACCTGGCGGCAACGGAGGAAATCATCAATCAGCGCACGGTCCAGCACGTCCCGAGAGGGAACCCAACTCCTCTCCTCAGGACCGTACCCCTCCCAGTCAACTAGGTACTGATGACCACGGCCCCGAGGACGCATGTCCAAGATTTTACGGACCCTGTAGATAGGTGCGCCCTCGACAAGGATGGGGGGGGGGGGGGGGGAGACGAGCGGGGGCGCGAAGAACGGGCTTAACACAGGAGACATGGAAGACCGGGTGGACGCGACGAAGATATCGCGGAAGAAGAAGTCGCACTGCGACAGGATTAATGACCTGAGAGATACGGAATGGACCAATGAACCGCGGGGTCAACTTGCGAGAAGCCGTCTTAAGGGGAAGGTTCTGAGTGGAGAGCCAAACTCTCTGACCGCGACAATATCTAGGGCTCTTAGTTCTACGCTTATTAGCAGCTCTCACCGTCTGCGCCCTATAACGGCAAAGTGCAGACCTGACCCTCTTCCAGGTGCGCTCGCAACGTTGGACAAAAGCCTGAGCGGAGGGGACGCTGGACTCGGCGAACTGAGATGAGAACAACGGAGGCTGGTACCCGAGGCTACTCTGAAAAGGAGATAGCCCGGTCGCAGACGAAGGAAGCGAGTTGTGGGCGTATTCTGCCCAGGGGAGCTGTTCTGACCAAGACGCAGGGTTGCGAAAAGAAAGACTGCGTAAGATGCGACCAATAGTCTGATTGGCCCGTTCTGCTTGACCGTTAGACTGGGGGTGAAAGCCGGAAGAGAGACTGACGGAAGCCCCAATCAAACGGCAAAACTCCCTCCAAAATTGAGACGTGAATTGCGGACCTCTGTCCGAAACGACGTCTGACGGAAGGCCATGAATTCTGAAAACATTCTCGATGATGATTTGTGCCGTCTCTTTAGCAGAAGGAAGCTTAGCAAGGGGAATGAAATGAGCCGCCTTAGAGAACCTATCGACAACCGTAAGAATAACAGTCTTCCCCGCTGACGAAGGCAGTCCGGTGACAAAATCTAAGGCGATGTGAGACCACGGTCGAGAGGGAATAGGAAGCGGCCTGAGACGGCCGGCAGGAGGAGAGTTACCGGACTTAGTCTGCGCGCAGACCGAACAAGCAGCCACGAAACGACGCGTGTCATGCTCCCGGGTGGGCCACCAGAAACGCTGGCGAATGGAAGCAAGCGTACCCCGAACGCCAGGGTGGCCGGCTAACTTGGCAGAGTGAGCCCACTGAAGAACGGCCAGACGAGTAGGAACGGGAACGAACAGAAGGTTCCTAGGACAAGCGCGCGGCGACGGAGTTTGAGTGAGTGCTTGCTTTACCTGCCTCTCAATTCCCCAGACAGTCAACCCGACAACACGCCCCTCAGGGAGAATCCCCTCGGGGTCAGTGGAGGCTACTGAAGAACTGAAGAGACGAGACAAAGCATCAGGCTTGGTGTTCTTAGAGCCCGGACGATAAGAAATCACGAACTCGAAACGAGCGAAAAACAGCGCCCAACGCGCCTGACGCGCATTAAGTCGTTTGGCAGAACGGATGTACTCAAGGTTCCTATGGTCAGTCCAAACGACAAAAGGAACGGTCGCCCCCTCCAACCACTGTCGCCATTCGCCTAGGGCTAACCGGATGGCGAGCAGTTCGCGGTTACCCACATCATAGTTACGTTCCGACGGCGACAGGCGATGAGAAAAATACGCGCATGGGTGGACCTTGTCGTCAGAGAGGGAGCGCTGAGAAAGGATGGCTCCCACTCCCACCTCTGACGCGTCAACCTCGACAACGAACTGTCTAGAGACGTCAGGTGTAACAAGGATAGGAGCGGATGTAAAACGATTCTTGAGGAGATCAAAAGCTCCCTGGGCGGAAACGGACCACTTAAAGCACGTCTTGACAGAAGTAAGGGCTGTGAGAGGAGCTGCCACCTGACCGAAATTACGGATGAAACGACGATAGAAGTTCGCGAAGCCGAGAAAGCGCTGCAGCTCGACGCGTGACTTAGGGACGGGCCAATCAATGACAGCTTGGACCTTAGCGGGATCCATCTTAATGCCTTCAGCGGAAATAACAGAACCGAGAAATGTGACGGAGGAGGCATGAAAAGTGCACTTCTCAGCCTTCACAAAAAGACAATTCTCTAAAAGGCGCTGGAGGACACGTCGAACGTGCTGAACATGAATCTGGAGTGACGGTGAAAAAATCAGGATATCGTCAAGGTAAACGAAAACAAAGATGTTCAGCATGTCTCTCAGGACATCATTGACTAATGCCTGAAAGACAGCTGGAGCGTTAGCGAGGCCGAAAGGAAGAACCCGGTATTCAAAGTGCCCTAACGGAGTGTTAAACGCCGTCTTCCACTCGTCCCCCTCCCTGATGCGCACGAGATGGTAAGCGTTACGAAGGTCCAACTTAGTGAAAAACCTGGCTCCCTGCAGGATCTCGAAGGCTGAAGACATAAGAGGAAGCGGATAACGATTCTTCACTGTTATGTCATTCAGCCCTCGATAATCTATGCAGGGGCGCAGAGACCCGTCCTTCTTCTTGACAAAAAAAAACCCCGCTCCGGCGGGAGAGGAGGAGGGGACTATGGTACCGGCGTCAAGAGCTACAGACAAATAATCTTCGAGAGCCTTACGTTCGGGAGCCGACAGAGAGTATAGTCTACCCCGGGGGGGGGTGGTTCCCGGAAGGAGATCAATACTACAATCATACGACCGGTGTGGAGGAAGAGAGGTGGCCCTGGACCGACTGAACACCGTGCGCAGATCGTGATATTCCTCCGGCACCCCTGTCAAATCACCAGGCTCCTCCTGTGAAGAAGAGACAGAGGAAACAGGAGGGATAGCAGACATTAAACATTTCACATGACAAGAGACGTTCCAGGAGAGGATAGAATTACTAGACCAATTAATGGAAGGATTATGACAAACTAGCCAGGGATGGCCCAAAACAACAGGTGTAAAAGGTGAACGAAAAATTAAAAAAGAAATGGTTTCACTATGATTACCAGAAACAGTGAGGGTTAAAGGTAGCGTCTCACGCTGAATCCTGGGGAGAGGACTACCATCCAGGGCGAACAAGGCCGTGGGCTCCTTTAACTGTCTGAGAGGAATGTCATGTTCCCGAGCCCAGGTCTCGTCCATAAAACAGCCCTCCGCCCCAGAGTCTATTAAGGCACTGCAGGAAGCTGACGAACCGGTCCAGCGTAGATGGACCGACAAGGTAGTGCAGGATCTTGAAGGAGAGACAGGAGTAGTAGCGCTCACCAGTAGCCCTCCGCTTACTGACGAGCTCTGGCCTTTTACTGGACATGAAGTGACAAAATGACCAGCGGAACCGCAATAGAGACAGAGGCGGTTGGTGATTCTCCGTTCCCTCTCCTCAGTCGAGATGCGGATACCTCCCAGCTGCATGGACTCAGCACCCGAGCCGGCAGAGGAAGATGGTAGTGATGCGGAGAGGGAGGCGACGGAGAGCGCAAGCTCCTTTCCACGAGCTCGGTGACGAAGATCAACCCGTCGCTCAATGCGAATAGCGAGTTCAATCAAGGAATCCACGCTGGAAGGAACCTCCCGGGAGAGAATCTCATCCTTTACCTCTGCGCGGAAACCCTCCAGAAGACGAGCGAGCAAGGCCGGCTCGTTCCAGCCACTGGAGACAGCAAGAGTGCGAAACTCAATAGAGTAGTCTGTTATGGATCGATTGCCTTGACATAGGGAAGACAGGGCCCTGGAAGCCTCCTCCCCAAAAACAGATCGATCAAAAACCCGTATCATCTCCTCCTTAAAGTCTTGATACTGGTTAGTACACTCAGCCCTTGCCTCCCAGATTGCCGTGCCCCACTCACGAGCCCGTCCAATAAGGAGAGATATGACGTAGGCGACACGAGCAGTGCTCCTGGAGTAAGTGTTGGGCTGGAGAGAAAACACAATATCACACTGGGTGAGGAACGAGCGGCATTCAGTGGGCTCCCCAGAGTAACACGGCGGGTTATTGATTCTGGGCTCCGGAGATTCGAAAGCCCTGGAAGTGGCCGGTGGATCGAGGCGGAGATGGTGAACCTGTTCTGTGAGGTTGGAGACTTGGGTGGCCAGGGTCTCAACGGCATGTCGAGCAGCAGACAATTCCTGCTTGTGTCTGCCTAGCATCGCTCCCTGGATCTCGACGGCTGAGTGGAGAGGATCCGAAGTCGCTGGGTCCATTCTTGGTCGGATTCTTCTGTTACGGTGCGTGAATGAGGACCCAAAAGCGAATCAACTTAAACAGAGCTTCTTTAATTACCAAACATAGGTAGGCTCAGATGGACCGGCAGATTCCGACAGGACAGGACAAGGTTACAGCAAACATGACGACAGTCTGGTTCAGGCATGAATGACACAAACAAACAAGAATCCGACAAGGACAGGAGCAGAAACAGAGAGAGATATAGGGACCTAATCAGAGGGAAAAAGGGAACAGGTGGGGAACGGGGTGAATGGGTAGTTAGAGGAGACAAGGGACAGCTGGGGGAAAGCGGGGGAGAAAAGGTAACCTAACACGACCAGCAGAGGGAGACAGGGTGAAGGGAAAGGACAGAGACAAGACAACATGACAGTACATGACACCCTGAAATGTTTATGGAGAATTGCTAAAAAAAAAAAAATGAAAAAAGGGGCACCTGGACTGAATGTTTTGTTATTGTAAAAAGAAATAGAGCCACAATAGAGTATTATGTGACAGACTATATTTAGTTGAAAAAAATATTTTATTTTGAAGGAAAAAAATTTGAGGAAAGAAATGTGTGTTATTGAAAATTGCATGTTAAGCAGGTTGAGTAAACAAATGTGACGTGACATGTATAGTTACATAGAAAATAGTTTTATTTTAAAGGAAAGAAGATGTGTTGTTATGTGTTAATAACATTTAGACTACGTTACCCAGCAGGCTATGCGGATGGTTAAAGAATGCCTTGCATGGCTTAACATGGAATTTTCTAGCTGAAGTATATGTTCATTAAAAGTAGTTAAACCTATGCCCTGGTTTGTCATTATATAAGGAACCAACATAACACCCAGGGTCCCTGCTCATCTGCGTGAACGTGCCTTAGTGTCACACCCTGGTCAAAGTATTTTGTGTTTATCTTTATTTATTTGGTCAGGCCAGGGTGTGGCATGGGTTTGTGTATGTGGTGTGTATTTATGGGGATTGTAGCTAGTGGGGTGTTCTAGCTAAGTCTATGGCTGTCTGAAGTGGTTCTCAATCAGAGGCAGGTGTTTATCGTTGTCTCTGATTGGGAACCATATTTAGGCAGCCATATTCTTTGAGTTTGTCGTGGGTGATTGTCCTTAGTGTCCTGATGTCATTGTTCTGTGTTAGGATACACAAGTATAGGCTGTTTCGGTTTTCATTAAGTTTCTTGTTTTGGTAGTGTTTGTGTTTAGTGTGTTACTTCATTAAACATGGATTGCAATAGACACGCCGCATTTTGGTCCGACTCTCCTTCTCATCAAGAAAACCGTTACAGAATCACCCACCACAAAGGGACCAAGCAGCGTGTCAACAGGCAAGAACAGCCCAAAGTGGAGTACAGTATGGACTATACTTCTTGGGAGGAGATAGACAGGTGGGCGGTCGACCCAGGGAGCGTGCCGGAGCCCGCCTGGGATTCGATGGAGCAGTGCGCGGAAGGATATAGGAGAATGGAGTTTGCGAAGCAAGCAAGGCGGCGCGGACGGAGGCCCCATAGTCAGCCCCAAAAATGTATTGGGGGGGGGCTCAGGGAGAGTGTGGCAGAGTCAGGAGCCAGACCTGAGCCAACTCTCCCTGTTTATCGTGAGGAGCCAAGGAGGAGACCAGAACCAGAGCCGGTGTTGGAGGTGAGCGAAACAGAGACTGTGAAGGAGTTAATGGGGAAATTGGAGGAGAGAGAAATGAGGGAGTTGCTGTGTTGGTGTTTTAAACATGGAATTCGCCCGACGGAGCGTGTCGGGGATTTGATGGCACCTGGGTCAGCGCTCCATACTCGTCCTGAGGTGCGTGTTAGTCGGCTGGTGAAGATGGTGCCAGTCTCACGTACCAGGCCTCCTGTGCACCTCCCTAGCCTTGCACGTCCTGTGCCAGCACCGCTCTCAAGATCTCCAGTACGCCTTCACGGTCTAACCCATCCTGTGCCACCTCCACACCCCAGCCCTCCGGTAGCAGCTCCCCGCACCAGGCTTCCTGTGCGTGTCCTCGGCCCAGTACCACCAGTGCCAGCACCACGCATCAGGCCTACAGTGCGCCTCGCCTGTCCAGCGCTGTCGGAGCCCTCCTCCTCTCCAGCGCTGTCGGAGTCTCCCGCCTGTTTAGCGCTGTTAGAGCCTTCCTTCTCTACAGCGCTGCCGGAGTCTCCCGCCTGTTCAGAACTGCCAGTTAGCATAGAGCTGCCAGTTAGCATAGAGCTGCCAGTTAGCATAGAGCTGCCAGTTAGCATAGAGCTGCCAGTTAGCATAGAGCTGCCAGTTAGCATAGAGCTGCCAGTTAGCATGGAGCTGCCAGTCTGCAAGGAGCTGCCAGTCTGCAAGGAGCTGCCAGTCTGCATAGAGCTGCCAGTCTGCAAGGAGCTGCCAGTCTGCAAGGAGCCGCCAGAGCTGCCTGTCTGCAGGATGCCGCCAAAGCTGCCAGTCTGCAAGGAGCCGCCAGAGCTGCCAGTCTGCAAGGAGCCGCCAGAGCTGCCAGTCTGCAAGGAGCCGCCAGAGCTGCCAGTTAGCATGGAGCAGCCAGGGCCGCCAGTCAGCATGGAGCAGCCAGGGCCGCCAGTCAGCATGGAGCAGCCAGGGCCGCCAGTCAGCATGGAGCAGCCAGTCAGCATGGAGCAGCCAGAGCAGCCAGTCAGCATGGAGCAGCCAGAGCTGCCAGTCAGCATGGAGCAGCCAGTCAGCATGGAGCAGCCAGAGCTGCCAGTCAGCATGGAGCAGCCAGTCAGCATGGAGCAGCCAGAGCTGCCAGTCATCATGGAGCAGCCAGTCAGCATGGAGCAGCCAGAGCTGCCAGTCATCATGGAGCAGCCAGTCAGCATGGAGCAGCCAGAGCTGCCAGTCGACCAGACTCTCCCAGATCTGCCAGTCGACCAGACTCTTCCAGATCTGCCAGTCGACCAGACTCTTCCAGATCTGCCAGTCGACCAGACTCTTCCAGATCTGCCAGTCGACCAGACTCTTCCAGATCTGCCAGTCGACCAGACTCTTCCAGATCTGCCAGTCGACCAGACTCTTCCAGATCTGCCAGTCGACCAGACTCTTCCAGATCTGCCAGTCGACCAGACTCTTCCAGATCTGCCAGTCGACCAGACTCTTCCAGATCTGCCAGTCGACCAGACTCTTCCAGATCTGCCAGTCGACCAGACTCTTCCAGATCTGCCAGTCGACCAGACTCTTCCAGATCTGCCAGTCGACCAGACTCTTCCAGATTTGCCAGTCGACCAGACTCTTCCAGATCTGCCAGTCGACCAGACTCTTCCAGATCTGCCAGTCGACCAGGATCTGCCAGTCAGCCAGGATCTGCCGAAACCATCAGCCAGCCAGGATCTGGTAGATTCATCAACCTGCCTGAGCTTCCTCTCACTCCTGAGCTTCCTCTCACTCCTGAGCTTCCTCTCACTCCTGAGCTTCCCCTCAGTCCCGAGCTGCCTCAGTCCCGAGCTGCCCCTCAGTCCCGATCTGCTCCTCAGTCCAGTGGGGTTTTGGGTGAGGACTACTAGGCCATGGTCGGCGGCGAGGGTGGACTATCCAGGGACGCGAGGAGAAGGGACTAAGACATTGATTGAGTGGGGTCCACGTCCCGCGCCGGAGCCGCCACCATGGACAGACGCCCACCCGGACCCTCCCTATTGTTTTGAGGTGCGTTCGGGAGTCCGCACCTTAGGGGGGGGGGTTCTGTCACACCCTGGTCAAAGTATTTTGTGTTTATCTTTATTTATTTGGTCAGGCCAGGGTGTGGCATGGGTTTGTGTATGTGGTGTGTATTTATGGGGATTGTAGCTAGTGGGGTGTTCTAGCTAAGTCTATGGCTGTCTGAAGTGGTTCTCAATCAGAGGCAGGTGTTTATCGTTGTCTCTGATTGGGAACCATATTTAGGCAGCCATATTCTTTGAGTTTGTCGTGGGTGATTGTCCTTAGTGTCCTGATGTCATTGTTCTGTGTTAGGATACACAAGTATAGGCTGTTTCGGTTTTCATTAAGTTTATTGTTTTGGTAGTGTTTGTGTTTAGTGTGTTACTTCATTAAACATGGATTGCAATAGACACGCCGCATTTTGGTCCGACTCTCCTTCTCATCAAGAAAACCGTTACACTTAGGCATGCTGCAAGGAGGCATGAGGACTGTAGATGTGGCCAGGGTAATAAATTGCAATGTCCGTACTGTGAGACGCCTAAGACAGAGCTACAGGGAGACAGGATGGACAGCTGATCGTTCTCGCATGGCAATCCATGTGTAACAACACCTGCACAAGATCGGTACATCCGAACATCACACCTGCAGGACAGGTACAGGATGGCAACATCAACTGCACAAAATTACACCAGGAACGCACAATCCCTCATCAGTGCTCAGACTGTCCGCAATAGTCTGAGAGAGGCTGGACTGAGGGCTTGTAGGCCTGTTGTAAGGCAGGTCCTCACCAGACATCACCGGGAACAACGTCACCTATGGGTACAAACCCACCGTCGCTGGACCAGACAGGACTGGCAAAATGTGCTCTTCACTGACGAGTCGTGGTTTTGTCTCACCAGGGGTGATGGTCGGAGTCGCGTTTATCGTCGAAGGAATGAGCGTTACACCGAGGCCTGTACTCTGGAGCGGGATCGATTTGGAGGTGGAGGGTCAGTCATGGTCTGGGGAGGTGTGTCACAGCATCATTGGACTGAGCTTGTTGTCATTGCAGGCAATCTCAACGCTGTGCGTTACAGGGAAGACATCCTCCTCCCTCATGTGGTACCATTCCTGCAGGCTCATCCTGACATGACCCTCCAGCATGACAATGCCACCAGCCATACTGCTCGTTCTGTGCATGATTTCCTGCAAGACAGGAATGTCAGTGTTCTGCCATGGCCATCGAAGAGCCCAGATCTCAATTCTCATTGAGCACGTCTGGGACCTGTTGGATCGGAGGGTAAGGGCTAGGGCCATTGATGTCTGGGAACTTGCGACGGTGCCTTGATTGAAGAGAGGGGTAACATCTCACAGCAAGAACTGGCAAATCTGGTGCAGTCCATGAGGATGAGATGCACTGCAGTTTTTAATGCAGCTGGTGGCCACACCAGATACTGACTGTTACTTTTGATTTTTACCCCCCCTTTGACAAATTATTCCATTTCTGTTAGTCACATGTCTGTGGAACTTGTTCAGTTTATGTCTCAGTTGTTGAATCTTGTTATGTTTCCTACAAATATTTACACATGTTAAGTTTGCTGAAAATAAATGCAGTTGACAGTGAGAGGACGTTTCTTTTTTTGCTGAGTTTAGTATGCTATTCAGAAACTACCAAAACATTTTTATACCAGCCAAATATGAGCCCTAATTAAGAATACATTGATCCCAATTCCAAAACAATTTATTCTTACCTACATTAACATGCATATTCTACACTGGCAGCAAGACAACTTCTGTGCTCTAGAAAACAGTAGATATACAGTCCTGAGATTGGAATCAGCAGTATTCTGCTTACTCCAACGTCTAGGCCATTCTGTAACTTTGTTCAGGACATTAAAAATGATGTCCTGCAGCAATGATCGGACAAATATCATTTTCAGAGCAAAGAAACAAACTCATCATTGTTTCTGGTTACATAAGTCTACCAGTCGCAGGGCAGATACAACCCTCATAAACCCTTTAACCTTTGAGTTGTGTGCCCCCAGTTTTGCCTAGGAGATCCTATCAGGCAATATTAGTAGATACAGATAGATGTTCATCATACAGACATGACCAGCTGATCATAATGTACGCAAAAGCTTGAACAATCAACTAAATAATCTAATAAGCAGAGATGTGGGCTGTAGCTTTGATTGGATTGGCTATGATTATGATTTACTAACGGTAAACAAGACCTTTGATTGTATAGCAGTGATAAGAGGCTGCAAGGTACACTTCTAATCCATTCAAACATGTCTGGGAGGTTTTTAAATAATATATTGGATATCCTCTCAGTTATTTGGGCAAACAAAGGTTACTGGAATGTTTTTTTATTATCTTTTGCCTTGTCTTGAACAATTTGGAACATCCACAAGAGCAACACAAATTGTAGGTTGTGTTTGTCTTACTGGTGTTAATTTCCTTTCCTCCATCCTACCACCACCGTACCACAAGCAGTGGTGAAGGAGCCGTAATCCATGTGTTTGGATAACTGAGTCAACCAGGCCAAGAAAAACACAAAATACCCACAATGCACTTATCTGTAAATGCCTATGGCTTTTTGGCATTCTACAGTACTGTAAACCCCACAATCCTTTTCTCTGGGCTGTAGCCCCATAGTAATAACGCTAGAGGTTTATGTTCAACATCATGGATGTCAATGACTGGGGTTTTCATGCCTGCTCTCCTTTCTGTTCTCCTGAGAACCCAGTAGCCACTACTTCCTTGTTTCTCAGTCTGTTGGAGACCACCACTTTTAAAAGATAACACTTCTTCATGCTTAACTAATACCTTTCATCCCAAACACTATATAAAACAACTCCTTAAAACACCAAACGGCTCACCTCTCTCCTTTCTGAACGTGACCTCTGAACCCTACGAAGCTTGAAGCCCCCTTAAACCCACCTTCTCCAACTAAAAAAACACCAGGCTCTATCCCCCAAAGACAGTTTTTTTTCTTACTGCTTCAAATGCTTTTCCACACCCACAAATAGGACTGTAAAAAGGGAAAAAGTGCAAATAAAAATTATTTTTTACGAGATGGAAGAAAGGGCCTCCTCCCTGTGAGCCTTGTCACATTGAGCTTGACCCTGGCATACTCCCTCCCTCCTGAGCACTGCTGGGTCTTCACAGAGGAGAGGACATGTCCATCAACTCAATACTGCAGGGGTTGGACAGACTGTCAGGCTGACTCACCTCTCAAAGTGGGGGAGAGCGGGCAAGTTGACCCAAAATGGTTTGTTGAGCCACCCCTTGTTTCTAGGAAACCATACACAAAATGAATCATGTGACCAAATATTTAGGACGAGGTCATCATTTCATGGAGTCTGTGATGGAAGAAACCACATAGAAAAAGTGGTAAGCAAGTTAAGTCCGTAAAAATTATTTTCACAAAGGCAAATTAATTGATTGTGTTATAGGTTTAGTGATGCTTGTATTTTAATTAAAGTAGATTGTTTTAAGATTGTTTAACACATCAAGTTGGGGTCCCTATAAGCTAATATAGTCAACAGTTTTGCCTTGGGGTAAATTGAGCCAATGACAATGGGGTATTAGAGTCAATGGCCATCATACCCCATACAAATGGAAGATTTACATTTGGTCAGTTTTATGCATAATATGAGTAGTGTTTTTTGCAATATGAACACATGTGCATTTGTATGTTTACAGAGCAGACATCCTCATGCCTGTGTATACAAACATGAAAGAAGCAGGGATCTAGGTTCTTGAGAGAGCAGCCAAGGAAGTGAGAGAAGAGAAGCAGTTCTTTCGAGCAGCAGCAAGGGATGAAAAACAGACTGAATAACAATAAAGAGGTACAAAAAAGATAATTAACATGTACCTTTGCGAAAGAAAGGCTTTTATAGAGTAGCAGAGGCACACAAGGTTTTATATGATGACATGGAGTCTGAGCTTGCTAAGCAAATTTTGGGGACCAGTTTCATCGGCTTAGTTGTCGCAATTTCAGAGAACTTGCCTACGAATTGACCCAGACATCTGGTCATGAAATGTAAGGGTAAGTGATATTGAACAGAGAGATCTATATCTGAATGTAGACACACAGTTGAAGTCGGAGGTTTACATACACTTAGGTTGGAATCATTAAAACCACTCCACAAATTTCTTGTTAACAAACTATAGTTTTGGCAAGTCGGTTAGGACATCTACTGTGTGCATGACACAAGTAATTTTTCCAACAATTGTTTACAGACAGATTATTTCACTTATAATTCACTGTATCACAATTTCAGTGGGTCAGAAGTTTACATACACTAAGCTGACTGTGCCTTTAAACAGCTTGGAAAATTCCAGAAAATTATGTCATGGCTTTAGGAGCTTCTTACAGGCTAATTGAGATAATTTGAGTCAATTGCAGGTGTACCTGTGGATGTATTTCAAAGCCTACCTTCAAACTCAGTGCCTCTTTGCTTGACATCATGGGAAAATCAAAAGGAATCAGCAAAGACCTCAGAAAAGAATTGTAGACCTCCAAGTCTGGTTCATCCTTGGGAGTCATTTCCAAACGCCTGAAGTTACCACGTTCATCTGTACAAACAATAGTGCGCTCAGGAAGGAGTCGCTTTCTGTCTCCTAGAGACGGACGTACTTTGGTGCGAAACATGCATATCAATCCCAGAACAACAGCAAAGGACCTTGTGAAGATGCTGGAGGAAACAGGTACAAAAGTATCTATATCCACAGTAAAACGAGTCCTATATCAACATAACCTGAAAGGCCGCTCAGCAAAGAAGAAGCCACTGCTCCAAAACCGGCATAAAAAAGACAGACTACGGTTTGCAACTGCACAAGGGGACGAAGATCGTACATTTCGTAAAAATGTCCTCTGGTCTGATGAAACAAAAATAGAACTGTTTGACAATAATGACCATTGTTATGTTTGGAGGAAGAAGGGGAGGCTTGCAAGCTGAAGAACACCATCCATACCGTGAAGCACGGGGGTGGCAGCATCATGTCGTGGGGGTGCTTTGCTGCAGGAGGGACTGGTGCACTTCACAAAATAGATGGCAGCGTGAGGAAGGAAAATTATGTGGATATATTGAAGCAACATCTCAAGACATCAGTCAGGAAGTTAAAGTTTGGTAGCAAATACGTCTTCCAAATGGACAATGACCGCAAGCACACTTCCAAAGTTGTGGAAAATTGGCTTAAGGACAACAAAGTCAAGGTATTGAAGTGGCCATCACAAGGCCCTTTATTTATTTATTTATTTCAGGCTGCAAACAGCCAGTGAGTATACTACCACGCAATATATATATATATATATATATATTTTTTTTTTATTTCACCTTTATTTAACCAGGTAGGCAAGTTGAGAACAAGTTCTCATTTACAATTGCAACCTGGCCATGATAAAGCAAAGCAGTTCGACACATACAACAACACAGAGTCACACATGGAGTAAAACAAACACACAGTCAATAATACAGTAGAAACTAGTCTATATACGATGTGAGCAAATGAGGTGAGATAAGGGAGGTAAAGGAAAAAAAAAAGGCCATGGTGGCAAAGTAAATACAATATAGCAAGTAAAACGCTGGAATGGAAGATTTGCAGTGGAAGAATGTGTAAAGTAGAAGTAAATATAATGGGGTGCCCTGACCTCAATCCTATTGAAAATTTGTGGGCAGAACTGAAAAAGTGTGTGCGTGCAAGGAGGCCTACAAACCTGACTCAGTTACACCAGCTCTGTCAGGAAGAATGGGCCAAAATGTACCCAACTTATTGTGGGAAGCTTGTGGAAGGCTACACAAAACGTTTGACCCAAGTTAAACAATTTAAAGGCAATGCTACCAAATACTAACTGAGTGTATGGAAAATACTTCTGACCCTCTGGGAATGTGATGAAAGTAATAAAAGCTGAAATAAATCATTCTCTCTACTATTATTCTGACATTTCACATTCTTAAAATAAAGTGGGGATCCTTACTGACCTAAAACAGGGAATTTTTACAAGGATTAAATGTCAGGAATTGTGAAAAACTGAGTTGAAATGTATTTGGCTAAGGTGTATGTAAACTTCCGACGTCAACTGTACCACACCGCCATCCCATGAATTCAACTTTGACCTACCAGCACCATCACCCACTGTCACAGTACATCATCATCCACTTACTCCAAGGCGGCTCAATTTACCCTGTACCTAAGCTCAACTTACCCCATACCCAGGGTAAATTGTGTCAAGAGACCACGTTTTTTTGGACAAGCTATGTTTTGGAAACTGTCATGTTTACATGAATTCAGATTATTTCCTTGGCTACATAACATTTGTTAGAAAGAAAATTATATTTCCCTTGACGTAGTGATGCTAAATGTAAAAAAATGGCTCAACTTACCCCACTCTTTCCAACTTACCCCACTACAATCAAGGGATTGGTTATTAAACGTTTAGCTACTTCAAAACCTCTTTAATCAGAATGTTTGTATCTTTCCTCGTGGGGTTAATTTGTGTTTCACTGGCATATCAACAACAATAAACCGCCATTCGTATTTTTGGACCCTATTTCCTGTTCATGTTACAGTTTTAAAACATCCTACTGAGATTGAAAAAGGCCTTGCTAAAATTGAGGCTTTAGAACGGCAAAGTGTTCTCTCTACTTAAGGAAAAATGTTCAGAATTGCAGGAAATGTTCTCGAAAACTGCAATATTTTCTTTCCGATGCTAAGAGGTAGGCCTTTAAATATTCTTTCCCCGGGCCTGAGAATTGGTTCGCAAAGCCATGCAAGTCATAGTAAAACTCCTTGTGTTCTATTTTTTTTATCACACTCAAGTTGTTGTTCTGGGGGGGTCCCTGATGAATTTGCCTTCACAAAAAGGGTCCCAGGCATTGGGAACCCCTGCCCCAGAGTGTCCATGTCACAGAGTCATCCCAGAGAGAGCGAAAGAGAGACAGAGACACACACCTCATGCTCTGATTGAAACAATAAATCTGATTGATTTTCCCTCTCCGTTTTTACAAGGAGCCCACAATGTGTGGGAGCTTTCCCCGGCCTCTTTCATTCCTCTCCCCAGGTGCACTCATCTTGCATGTGAAACCCGATCACAGTTAAAAGTGCCAACCCCAGAGAGGAAAAATGCTTTTAGGAACTTTTAAAACTGTGTTTAACAGTGTATTTTTAGTGCCCACTAAAACCTTGGGTGCCGCGCCACAGGGAAAGGAGGAGAGACAGAGCAGTCTGTGGCAGGCCGGCAGAGAGAGAGAGGGCCTTTTCGCTCCCTGTCATGCAGTGCCATGCCTGCCTGGGCCTCTCACATTCCTGCCTGTGCCCTCCTTTCTCTCAGGCATACAGTTAGTGACAAGAACATTAGGACAGGATCAACGCTAAGAGGGAACCCTTTACATCAGATGAATCTAGGGCCCCGAAATCATCTTTCTCAGTATCTCCGTTACAGGATGTGATTCTCAATCAAAATGGCAGCCACAGCCCTTTGGTTCTCTGCACTGCTGACAGTGGGAGAATCTCAATTGGTTTTGCTCACCTCCTCTCCTCAGTCCTCTCCTCGCCACTTTGAAAAAGGTCTAAGGTAATCGAGGAGCGTAGGCGAGGAGAGAAAAACATAGAAACAAATGATGTGTGACTCCTTCTCCAGTCGCATATCATCAGGCAAATTACGTTTACAGGGGTGGAATCCCAAAATAAATGTGTAAAGGGATTTTTTGAAATGTAGCTGGTTGTTCAACACATTTTATGGATAAAGGGCTAAGTAGAGTATCATTTTAAATGTGTGCGTGCTTTTCTCCTTTGAGAAAACAACAGCTGATTCAAAGGGGGTGTGGTTGATTTTATAACACTTCCATGCTAGCCGCTGAAAGGATACTCATGAACAATGTTCCCTACAAACGTTTTTTCGTCAAACTTGAACGTTGTGAAAATGCGGTGCAACATCCAAAGCTCATTTACTATGAACACTGAGGCTGTACCCAATTTAAGTTAGTTTTAACAGTGGCCAGGTAGGCTTCTGTAGCTATTTGATCAAAATGTAGGCCTACCAGAGTGACCTACCATAAAGAACAATGGAGAAAATGCATCCCAGAACATTTTAACATGGAAATAGCTGTTCTATCATTCAACCTACAGCAGCAGCCAATGTGTGGTGTGCAATGTAGGCCTACATTCCATGACAATTTTGAAAAAAACATGCAGGGCTTGACATTCACCTGTTTATCCACTTGTCTTTCAGACAAGGAGGTGACTGAAAATGTTATGTTGTTTGATGCAAGAAACCACTTTACAAAATTAAATGCGTCACTATTCCCAAACCATTACTAAAGTTAATTAGGCACATTATGCTACCCTCTGCCTATTGGCTACTCAGCTTATTCAAGCCTGTCTCAAAAAACAACACTGTCCTTTTAAGACAAAAAAAGCTCTTTACCTGACTCACTTTTCAAAGATGTCTTGTAGGGAACAGTCACTCCACCATTGCTGACTACAAATGATCTAGATCTTAGCTAATAACTCACTAACCAGCAAAGGGCATGAACAAATGTGCACACATTGCTACACGTAGTTCTCGCTTTGATCTCAAAACAATAGATCTACTCATGACCGCTCATACTGTAAAAACAGTCCAGTTCAAAGTGAATGGCACAGATCATGTATAGCAATAGTCTATGTGCATATAGGCCTACTGCAGCTCTGACTAGTTATAGCGCACTAGTCTGTGTACCAGCCTGAGTCTTGCCTGTCAATGCAATAGAATCCTACTCCAATGCATTCTGCCTACTACAAAATCTCTTGCATAGTTAGTTTTCTTTCGGTATGTTGCATTGAATGAGGCTAATATTGCATTGATTCGATCACAATTCCCACAGTAAAGGGAAACATTTATAGTGTTAAATAACAGGGAAAGCTCTGGAAAGTTGAGTGAAGTTCAATCTTGTGCTTCTCTGCCCAGGCTGATATTTATTCTGCTCGGCACATTATGTAAACCTGGGCTGTGGTGTTTTGAGGATGTTAGCTGAGCGCGTGACACTGAGGGTTGAATTGCACATTTATTGCCCTTCATACTGTAAGATTATACTGATTACTGTAACATTGTCAGACAGAACAGTAATCAAAGTAGCTCATGGCACCTACAGATGAGAAAGTCAAAGTTAAGATATGCATATCTGTGGCATTACGCAGTACTAGTGCCATCATCACAGATACAGCCTGGACTTTGAGCAGTGATGATGACAGTGCATGGATGTTGTGCTGTAATTATAGTTTCTTTGTACCGTACCTGACCATCACCACTTACATTTGCATGGCAAAATGTGAGAGTCCACAAAATAAAATGTCTCATAACGCCACAAACAAAGACTGTTAAGGAACATTCTTTCTTTCACATTTCTTGAAACAATGGATCTATCAGAATCTGGCTTCTCACACTGGAACTCAAATTGGGTGAACCAGTCCTGAAACAAGGCCCACCTCCTATCTCCCATCTCCCCCTATAGACCATCCTCTCTCCAAGCCAGAGTCTGATAGCAGATCCCTTGACCCCTTCATTCCTCTGCTTGTAAAAACAGCCACAGGGAGTCCCAACAAGTGAAGAAATGGAAGCCATGTGACACAAGACAGCACCTATAAATATGAGCAAGATCACAAGGGCAGTTAATGCTGGGGAGGGCAGACTGCTTTTTTACCACTGCGTCTACAACGTCTTAAAAAGAGCTTGTCGTGTCATATGAAACCAATAAAATGCAAACACTTCCTCACCGGCAGAGAAAGGCCCCTAACCTGCCACAACTCACTGTCTATGGCCTGGGATGGCCTTTTTTTCTTTCTATGTCCTCCTCGGCTACTCCTCTCACGAGATTCTGGGCCTCAATATAGTAACGCCTCAAAAATTCAGGGCAATGGAAGAGGATTCTGTTGCAGCTAGTGCGGATTCATAGTGAGCTGTGATGATTCAGGTCAAGAGGAGTGGCCATAGACTAGACTGGACTGACTGGACAGGGCTTTGCAGTGCAGTGAAGCTGTAGGTTGTTATATAGAGGAGTTGAGAAGGAGGGTTCTACTTTGTCAAGACCTTCAAGCAGAGCAGAGGTGGAACACAGGGTGGAAGTGGTGCTGTGTTCTAGGGCCAGACTTGACACAACAGGGTCTAGTGTCCTGTTATGTGTGAATCAATCTGACTCAGCTAGAGGGCTATTTACATCGGGGCTTGGTTTGATCTTGTCATTGAATATCAGTGTCCAAAGTTTGAGCTCTCTGTAACTCACTGACAAGTATAACTTCTAACAATTTGCAATTATAATTCTAAGTGGGTTGTATCAAATTGATACTTGCTGCTTTTATAGTTGATACTGTACGTATAAGCACTGGTGTAAAGTACTGAAGTAAGAATATTTTTAAGTATTACTTTGTCACACCCTGATCTGTTTCACCTGTCTTTGTGCTTGTCTCCACCCTCCTCCAGGTGTCGCCGATCTTCCCCATTATCCCCTGTGCAGTTATACCTGTGTAATCTGTTTGTCTGTTGCCAGTTCGACTTGTCTCCTCCAGCCTTCCAGCTGGTTTTTCATACTCCTGTTTTCTTGAGCTCCTGTTTTCTATTTATCCCGGTTTTGATCATTCTGCCTGCCCTGACCCTCAGCCTGCCTGTCATTCTGTACCTTTTGACACTGTGCTGGATTACTGACCTCTGCCTGCCCTGACCCTGAGCCTGCCTGCCGCTCTGTACCTTACAGACTCTGCCCTGGTGACCTCTGCCTGCCTGTCCTTTGCCCCCTTTTTATAAATACACATACATTATTCGAACTGTCTGCATCTGGGTCTTATCCTGAGCCGTGATAGTATGAACTGGCCATGACTGACCCAGCAGACTCAGACCAGCTCCGCAACGCCGTCTCCTCCCAAGGAGCCACCATTTGGAGGCACGAGGAGTTGCTTTGTGGTCTTATGGAAAGTTTCCAGAACTTTGGCAGAACGCCATGAACGTGCCTACATTGCTGAGCAATTCCGCGGGTTGTCTGTTAGGCAGCCTACCATGACGGTAACCTCCCAGCCCCTCAGTAACTCGGCTGTCAGCAGCGCGTCTCTGCCGGCCACCTCGGCTTCCCAAGAACTCAGTTTACCTTCCCCGGAACGCTTCGCTGGAGAGTCAGGAACCTGTTGAGCGTTTTCTCTCTCAGTGTTCCCTCATCTTCTAGCTGCAGCCCTCCTCCTTCCCCTCAGATTACTTGAAGATAGCGTACCTCATTGCGCTGATATCCGGGCTGGCTCTTGCCTGGGTTACGGCAGTGTGGGAACAACAGTCTGCCGTGTGCTTCAGTCTGGAGGAGTTTGTGAATGAGGTGAAGAAGGTTTTTGATTTTCCGTTGTCCGGGACAGGCTATCCGGAAGTTACTCCAGCTTCGGCAAGACTTCAGCAGTGTGGCAGACAATTTCCGCCCATTGGCTGCCGAGAGTGCCTGGAACCCGGAATCCCTGTTCAACACGTTCCTGCACGGATTATCGGAGGAAGTTAAGGACGAGCCCGCTGCCCGGGAACTGCCGACGGATTTCGACTCACTCATTGCCTTGACCATCTGGGAGGTTTTCAGTAAGGCCCGATGAGAGTTTTATAGACACTGCCCTGGGCATCCCCACTCAGCCCCTCTCTATTCCCATGGACGTTAGAGTGCTGAACACACACTCTATAGGCAGGGTCACCCATAATACCACTCCCCATCAACCTGCAAGTGTCAGAGAACCACAAAGAGGCTACACAATTCATGCTTATTATGTCTCCTCAGGTTCTCGTGGTATTTGGATTCTCTTGGCTCCAGTGACACAATCCACTCATCGACTGGTCTGCTGGTGTTATCATGGGCTGGAGCCCATTCTGCCATGCCCATTTCCTGAAGTCGGCGCAGCCTGCCCTGGGACGTCTGCCTGTGGGCCCGGAAGTAGCCTCGGACCTTCCGCGGAGTACCAGGATCTCCGGGAGGTTTTCAGAATGGCCCGGGTCACTTCGCTTCCTCCACATTGACACTATGACTGTGGGATTGATATTCTCCTGGGCACCACACCACCCCGGGGACGACTATGTTCATTGTCGGGTCTGGAGACCAAGGCTATGGAGACCTACATTGAGGACTCCCTGGCTGTAGGGTGTATCCATCCTTCAGCCAGGATTCTTCTTTGTGGAGAGGGACAAAACCCTGCACCCATGTATCGACTACCAGGGCCTCAAGGACATCATGGTTAAGAACCGCTACCCACTACCACTCATTGCCTCAGCCTTCGAGTCGCTCCAGGAGGCCACCAATTTCTCCAAGTTGGAGCTGCGGAACGCCTACCATTTGGTGCCAATACGGGAAGGGGACAAGTGGAAGACAGCCTTCAACACACCCATCGGACACTACAAATATCTTGTTATAGCATTTGGTCTGACCAACACTCCAGCTGTGTTCCAGGGTCTGGTTAACGACGTCCTCCACGACATGTTGAATCGGTTCGTGTTTGTCTACCTCGACAACATCCTAATTTTCTCTCGCTCAGGCCAAGAACACATGCTCCACATTCGACAGGTCCTCCAGCGCCTCCTGGAGAACCAGCTTTTTGTGGAAGCAGAAAAGTGTGAATTCCATTGCTCCACCATCTCCTTCCTTGGTTACATCATCGCTGCAGGTAACGTGCAGATGTATCCCGGACAGGTGAGAGGTGAGGTGGATTGGTCAACCCACGTCCAGAGTGCAGCTGCAATGCTTCCAGGGATTTGCCTATTTCTATTGCCCTGGCTTCCCCCTTTCTGCACTCACCTCTCCCAATGTTCCTTTCACGTGGTCCCCAGCTGCTGACCGGGTTTTTCTGGACCTCAAGCACCGCTTCACCACAGCTCCGATATTAGTCGATCCTGACCCATCCCGTCAGGTCGTGATGTAGGCCGACGCTTCGGATGTCGGAGAGGGGGCTGTCCTGTCCCAGCGTTCTGCCCTGGACCTTAGGCTGCATCCCTTTATCTTCTTCTCCCTTTGTCTTAATGCCACGGAGAGGAATTACGATGTGGGGAATCGTGAGCTTCTCGCGGTGGAGATGGAGTTGGAGGTGTGGAGGCACTGGTTGGAGGGGGTGGAAGATCCTTTCATTGTACGGAATGATCACAAGAACCTGGAATATCTCCACAATGCCAAGTGTCTCAATTCCACGCAAGCTCGGTGGGCCCTGCTTTTCACCCGTTTCAACTCCCTCTCCTACTGCCCGGGGTCCAAGAACATAAAGCCGGATGCACTTTCACACCGCTATAGCCCCTCGGGACCCCGAGAACATCCTTCCTACCTCATGTATGGTGGCAGCACTCATCTGGGGAATAGAGAACCAGGTCAGTGAGATGCAGCGATCCCAGCCGAACTCAGGCAGGGACCCAGGTAACCGGATATTCTGGCCTTTGACTGACAACACTTTTGGGGGTCCATCATGGTCCCTGAAGTCTTTGCGTTCGTCGCTGCCTGCACTATCTGTGCGCAGAATAAGACTCCTCGGCAAACTCTGACTGACCTCCTTAAACCACTTACTGTCCCTCACCGTCCCTGGTCACATGTATCCCTGGACTTCGTCACTGGTCTTCCACCGTCTGATGGCAACACCGTTATCCTTACAGTGGTGGGCCGGTTTCCAAAGCCACCCATTTCATCCCTCTCACCAAGCTACCTTCAGCCAAGGAGATGGCCCAGCTCATGGTGCAGCACGTCTTCCGGATCCATGGACTTCCGGTGGACATGGTCTCCGACCCGGGTCCTCAGTTCTCGTCCCGGGTCTGCATGACATTCTGCACCCTCATTGGGTCGTCGGCCAGACCAAAAGTACTTAACAGGACATTAAAAATTGTCAAATTCATGCGCTTATCAACCGAACATCCCTGGTCATCCCTACTGCCTCTAATCTGGTGGACTAAACATACATGCTTCGTCTGTAAATGAAGTCTGAATTTTGGAGTATGCCCCTGGCTTTCCATAATAATAAAAAAACAAGAAAATGTTGCGATCTGGTTTGCTTAATATAAGGAATTTTAAACTATTTTATACTTTTACTTTTGATACTTCTTAGGGCTAGGCCCCTTTTTTCTCAATTTCCGCCTGAATGACGTGACCAAAGTAAACTGCCTGTTGCTGATGCCCTGAAGCCAGGATATGCATATAATTGGTGAAATTGGAAAGAAAAGATTTTGAAGTTTGTAGAAATGTTACAATAATGTAGGAGAATATAACACAATAGTTATGGTAGGAGAAAATCCAAAGAAAAACCAACCTGATTTTTTTTTGAGAGAGAGAGAGAGACCATCCTCTTAGAAAGGCAAGTAAAACGGCATATTGAAAATTAGTTCCCTATGGCTTCCACCTGGTGTCAGCAGTCTATGTTCAAGGTTTCAGGTGCGTAACTTCAAAAACAAATAAGAAATATCAGTTTTAGTACAGGGACACAATCTTGGAAATTCGTGTTTGCGAGCGTCGTTAAGACAGGACGCACCTGATAAAATCGGTTTCCTATTGAACATATTTCTTTCCGTAAGAAATATTATAGTTGATTACATTTTAGGGTATCTGAGGAGTAAATAGAAAGTTATTTTGACTTGTTGAAACAAAGTTTAGGGGTAGATTTTTGGATTCCTTTCTCTACATGTTATATCCTTCCTATTTGGCCCTGTCCGGGGGTGGCATCGGATGGGGCCACAGTGTCTCCTGACCCCTCCTGTCTCAGCCTCCAGTATTTATGCTGCAGTAGTTTGTGTCGGGGGGCTAGGGTCAGTTTGTTATATCTGGAGTACTTCTCCTGTCCTATCCGGTGTGCTGTGTGAATTTTAGGAAGCTCTCTCTAATTCTCTCTTTCTCTCTTTCTTTCTCTTTCTCGGAGGACCTGAGCCCTAGGACCATGCCTCAGGACTACCTGACATGATGACTCCTTGCTGTCCCCAGTCCACCTGGCCGTGCTGCTGTTCCAGTTTCAACTGTTCTGCCTGTGATTATTATTATTTGACCATGCTGGTCATTTATGAACATTTGAACATCTTGGCCATGTTCTGTTATAATCTCCACCCGGCACAGCCAGAAGAGGACTGGCCACCCCACATAGCCTGGTTCCTATCTAGGTTTCTTCCTAGGTTTTGGCCTTTCTATGGAGTTTTTCCTAGCCACCGTGCTTCTACACCTGCATTGCTTGATGTTTGGGGTTTTAGGCTGGGTTTCTGTACAGCACTTTGAGACATCAGCTGATGTACGAAGGGCTATATAAATACATTTGATTTGATTTGATGTTGAATGAGTGGATTACTCAAATCGATGGTGCCAACTAAACAGACTTTTTGGGATATAAAGCAGGATTGTATCTAACAAAACAACACTACATGTTATAGCTGGGACCCTTTGGATGACAAATCACAGGAAGACTTTCAAAAAGTAAGTGAATATTTAATCGTTTTTTGTGAATGTATGAAACCTGTGCCGGTGGGAAAATATTTTGATGTGGGGCGCCGTCATTAAACAATCGCATGGCATGTTTTCACTGTGATAGCTACTGTAAATTGGACAGTGCAGTTATATTAACAAGAATTTAAGCTTTCAGCAAACATAAAACACTTATATGTATCTAAATGTTTACTATCCATAATTTTTATTATTATTTATTTGAATTGCGCGCCTTACAGTTTCACCGGAAGGTGTCCCGCTAGTGGGACGCCTATCCCTAAATTAAGTATATTTTAGCAATTACATTTACTTTTGATACTTAACTATATTTTAAACCAAATACTTTTAGACTTTTACTGGGTGACTTTTACTTGAGTCATTTTCTATGAAGGTATCTTTACTTTAACTCAAGTATGACAGTTGGGTACTTTCCTCACCACTGGGTATAAGCAGTAAGATATTGATCAGAAATCTAACATTATAATGCAATTATTAGCATCAACCTTAGTGATTGTACAGTGTGTGTAAATCTCCCATCTTGTAACGCTCGTCTGAAGAAGAGGACCAAAGTGCAGCGCGGTACGTTTTCATGATTATTTACTCAAACTGAACACTGAAACAAAATAACGAAGTGGAACAAAATGAAACAGTTCTGTCTGGTGCAAACACAAAACAGACAACAACTACCCACAAAACACAGGTGGGAAAAAGCTGCCTAAGTATGATTCTAAGTCAGAGACAACGATAGACAACTGCCTCTGATTGAGAACCACACCCGGCCAAACACAAAGAAATAGAAAACATAGAAATAAAGAAACTAGAATGCCCACCCTAGTCACACCTTGGCCTAACCAAAATAGTGAATAAACCCCTCTCTGTGGCCAAGGCGTGACACTTCTTCACCTTTTGTATGTTCCGATAGTAGCTGTGGAATGTGACTGTCTGTAGTTAGAAATCCTGGCAGTTGTGTGTAAAGCAAAAATTATTCTACAATGTGAGAATTGTCGGAATTCATTCATGTGTTCAAAATATCCACAGCTCCACAGCAATTTCATATACAGTGCCTTCAGAAAGTACATTACTTATTCCACATTTTGTTGTGTTACAGCCTGAATTCAAAATGTAATAAATTGTTTTTTTTTCTTATCCATATACAGTACATACAATACCACATCATGACAAAGAGAAAACATGTTTCTAGAAATGTTTGCAAATGTATTGAAAAATAAATACAGAAATATGTCATTTACATACGTAGGTATTCACACCACTTGAGTCAATACTTTGTAGAAGCACCTTTGGCAGGGATTACAGCTGTGAGTTTTTTCTCTGAGCTTTGAACACCTCAGTTTTCTCCTACCACAGCCATTAAACTCTGTAACTGTTTAAAAATCACCACTGGCCTCAAGATGAAATCCCTGAGCAGTTTCCTTCTTCTCTGGCAACTGAGTTAGGAAGGATGCCTGTATCTTTGTAGTGTATTAATACACCATTCAAAGCCTAATTAATAACTTCACCATGCTCAAAGGGATATTCAGCATCTGCTTTTTTTTGTTTTACACATCTACCAATCAGTCCCCTTCTTTGCGAGGCATTGAAAAACCTCCCTGGTCTTTGTGGTTGAATCTGTGCTTGAAATTCCCTACGTGATTGAGGGACCTTACAGATAATTGTATGTGTACAGAGATGGGATAATCATTCATCAATCCTGTTAAACACTATTACTGAACACTGAATTAGTCCATGCAATTTATAATGCGATTTGTTAAGCACATTTTTACTCCTGAACTTATTTAGGCTTGCCATAACAAAGGGGTTGAATAGTGATTGACTCAAGCCATTTCAGCTTAACATTTTTTTGCAACTTCTAAAATTGTCTAGGAACAAAATTCTACTTTGACATTATGCTGTATTCTGTGTAGATCAGTGATACAAAATCTCAATTTAATCTATTTTAAATTCAGGTTGTAATACTACAAAATGTGGAAAAAATAAAGGGGTGTGAATACCTCCTGAATGAACTGGTTCACATCAGGCAATGCTTCTTGTGAATAGCAAACTAAAATTCGGTGTGTTCTGTATAGGGCAGGGCAACTCTAACCAACATCTCCAATCTCATCTCATTGATTGGACTCCAGGTTAGTTGACTCCTGACTCCAATTAGCTTTTGGAGAAGTCAGTAGCCTTGGGGTTCACATACTTTTTCCAACCTACACTGTGAATTTTAAATGATGTATTCAATATAGACAAGAAAAATACAATCATTTGTTTGTTATTAGTTTACGCACACTATGTGTCTATTGTTGTGACTTAAATAAAGGTCAGACCAAATTCTATGACCTCTATGATCTTCCGGCGCCGACGGAGATGGCCGCCTCGCTTCGCGTTCCTAGGAAACTATGCAGTTTTTTGTTTTTTTACGTGTTATTTCTTACATTAGTACCCCAGGTCATCTTAGGTTTCATTACATACAGTCGAGAAGAACTACTGAATATAAGATCAGCATCAACTCACCATCAGTACTACCAAGAATATGTTTTTCGCGACGCGGATCCTGTGTTCTGCCTTACAAACAGGACAACTGAGTGGATTCCATGCAGCGACCCCAAAAAAAAACAACTCCGAAAAAGAGGGAAACGAGGCGGTCTTCTGGTCAGACTCCGGAGACGGGCACACCGTGCACCACTCCCTAGCATTCTTCTTGCCAATGTCCAGTCTCTTGACAACAAGGTTGATGAAATCCGAGCAAGGGTAGCATTCCAGAGGGACATCAGAGACTGTAACGTTCTTTGCTTCACGGAAACGTGGCTCACTGGAGAGACTCTATCCGAAGCGGTGCAGCCAACGGGTTTCTCCACACATCGCGCAGACAGAAACAAACAACTTTCTGGTAAGAAGAGGGGCGGGGGCGTATGCCTTATGACTAACGTGACATGGTGTGATGAAAGAAACATACAGGAACTCAAATCCTTCTGTTCACCTGATTTAGAATTCCTCACAATCAAATGTAGACCGCATTATCTACCAAGAGAATTCTCTTCGATTATAATCACAGCCGTATATATCCCCCCCCCAAGCAGACACATCGATGGCTCTGAACAAACTTTATTTAACTCTTTGCAAACTGGAAACCATTCATCCGGAGGCTGCATTCATTGTAGCTGGGGATTTTAACAAGGCTAATCTGAAAACAAGACTCCCTAAATTTTATCAGCATATCGATTGCGCAACCAGGGGTGGAAAGACCTTCGATCATTGTTACTCTAACTTCCGCGACGCATATAAGGCCCTGCCCAGCCCTCCTTTCGGAAAAGCTGACCACGACTCCATTTTGTTGATCCCTGCCTACAGACAGAAACTAAAACAAGAGGCTCCCACGCTGAGGTCTGTCCAACGCTGGTCCGACCAAGCTGACTCCACACTCCAAGACTGCTTCCACCATGTGGACTGGGACATGTTTCGTATTGCGTCAGACAACAACATTGACGAATACGCTGATTCGGTGTGTGAGTTCATTAGAACGTGCGTTGAAGATGTCGTTCCCATAGCAACGATTAAAACATTCCCTAACCAGAAACCGTGGATTGATGGCAGCATTCGCGTGAAACTGAAAGCGCAAACCACTGCTTTTAATCAGGGCAAGGTGTCTGGTAACATGACCGAATACAAACAGTGCAGCTATTCCCTCCGCAAGGCTATCAAACAAGCTAAGCGTCAGTACAGAGACAAAGTAGAATCTCAATTCAACGGCTCAGACACAAGAGGCATGTGGCAGGGTCTACAGTCAATCACGGACTACAGGAAGAAATCCAGCCCAGTCACGGACCAGGATGTCCTGCTCCCAGGCAGACTAAATAACTTTTTTGCCCGCTTTGAGGACAATACAGTGCCACTGACACGGCCTGCAACGAAAACATGCGGTCTCTCCTTCACTGCAGCCGAGGTGAGTAAGACATTTAAACGTGTTAACCCTCGCAAGGCTGCAGGCCCAGACGGCATCCCCAGCCGCGCCCTCAGAGCATGCGCAGACCAGCTGGCCGGTGTGTTTACGGACATATTCAATCAATCCCTATACCAGTCTGCTGTTCCCACATGCTTCAAGAGGGCCACCATTGTTCCTGTTCCCAAGAAAGCTAAGGTAACTGAGCTAAACGACTACCGCCCCGTAGCACTCACTTCCGTCATCATGAAGTGCTTTGAGAGACTAGTCAAGGACCATATCACCTCCACCCTACCTGACACCCTAGACCCACTCCAATTTGCTTACCGCCCAAATAGGTCCACAGACGATGCAATCTCAACCACACTGCACACCGCCCTAACCCATCTGGACAAGAGGAATACCTATGTGAGAATGCTGTTCATTGACTACAGCTCGGCATTCAACACCATAGTACCCTCCAAGCTCGTCATCAAGCTCGAGACCCTGGGTCTCGACCCCGCCCTGTGCAACTGGGTACTGGACTTCCTGACGGGCCGCCCCCAGGTGGTGAGGGTAGGCAACAACATCTCCTCCCCGCTGATCCTCAACACTGAGGCCCCACAAGGGTGCGTTCTGAGCCCTCTCCTGTACTCCCTGTTCACCCACGACTGCGTGGCCACGCACGCCTCCAACTCAATCATCAAGTTTGCGGACGACACAACAGTGGTAGGCTTGATTACCAACAACGACGAGACGGCCTACAGCGAGGAGGTGAGGGCCCTCGGAGTGTGGTGTCAGGAAAATAACCTCACACTCAACGTCAACAAAACTAAGGAGATGATTGTGGACTTCAGGAAACAGCAGAGGGAACACCCCCCTATCCACATCGATGGAACAGTAGTGGAGAGGGTAGCAAGTTTTAAGTTCCTCGGCATACACATCACAGACAAACTGAATTGGTCCACTCACACAGACAGCATTGTGAAGAAGGCGCAGCAGCGCCTCTTCAACCTCAGGAGGCTGAAGAAATTCAGCTTGTCACCAAAAGCACTCACAAACTTCTACAGATGCACAATCGAGAGCATCCTGGCGGGCTGTATCACCGCCTGGTACGGCAACTGCTCCGCCCTCAACCGTAAGGCTCTCCAGAGGGTGGTGAGGTCTGCACAACGCATCACCGGGGGCAAACTACCTGCCCTCCAGGACAACTACACCACCCGATGTCACAGGAAGGCCATAAAGATCATCAAGGACATCAACCACCTGAGCCACTGCCTGTTCACCCCGCTATCATCCAGAAGGCGAGGTCAGTACAGGTGCATCAAAGCTGGGACCGAGAGACTGAAAAACAGCTTCTATCTCAAGGCCATCAGACTGTTAAACAGCCACCACTAACATTGAGTGGCTGCTGCCAACACACTGACACTGACTCAACTCCAGCCACTTTAATAATGGGAATTGATGGGAAATGATGTAAATATATCACTAGCCACTTTAAACAATGCTACCTTATATAATGTTACTTACCCTACATTATTCATCTCATATGCATATGTATATACTGTACTCTATATCATCGACTGTATCCTTATGTAATACATGTATCACTAGCCACTTTAAACTATGCCACTTTGTTTACATACTCATCTCATTTGTACATACTGTACTCGATACCATCTACTGTATCTTGCCTATGCTGCTCTGTACCATCACTCATTCATATATCCTTATGTACATATTCTTTATCCCCTTACACTGTGTACAAGACAGTAGTTTTGGAATTGTTAGTTAGATTACTTGTTGGTTATTACTGCATTGTCGGAACTAGAAGCACAAGCATGTCGCTACACTCGCATTAACATCTGCTAACCATGTGTATGTGACAAATAAAATTTGATTTGATTTGATTTGATTTGACCAATTTATGCATAAATCCAGGTAATTCCAAAGGGTTCACATACTTTTTCTTGCCACTGTAATGGGATGAGATAGACATCATTTAAAAGCTTACAAATAGGGTGGTCAAACAATTTTAGAATTTCTGGAAAAATGTGTTTTAAATGAAAAAAATTGTTAACCTTTAAAGTCGTTATCTAAAAAAAGCATAAACGCTGCATATGTGGTAGTTTAGACCTTATTTTACATAATCTAATGTTTTTGTACTAAATTGGGAATAAAATAGAAATGTCAACTTTCAAATGGTACCACAAAAATGGTTGGAGGTCCACACACACACAATGCTGACCTGAATGGGAATATCTGTGGTTTTAAATTATACTGTAAATTCTCCATATGAAATGTATTGAAATCATAGAAATATAGATAATAGAATAGACATGACCATTTCAGTTGACATTTGAAGGTGGGTGGACCAGCGGTCATCTTTGTGGTGGTAATTAGAAACATTCAATTCAATTTAAATGTCAATGGTGTACCAGCTTAACTGCAGTGGTCTGAAGGGATAGATCCATTCTATGAATTACATTTCTATGTCTGAATTGACGCCCACCCTCTATTTAAGAGAATGCTGTGTCTCAACCGATGGTGGACACAACACAAAAACCTCAGATGATGTGAAATTCAGTCTAAGCTACAACATATGCGAATATGAAAAATATATGAGCTTATGCATTTTTAGATAATTGACGTTAAAGGTTAAGAAATAATAAATAGTTTGACAACACTGTTTTTGTGAGCTTTGAAATTATATCAAACTCAACCGTTTATATTTTCCAGTGATGAAGACATGGATGTCTCATGGTAGGGTGGGGAATGCAAAATGTGTCAACATTGAGCACCTTTATCTCCTGAATGTTTTGGCATTCAGGTCTAAAAAGTCACTTTGTGACCACTTCTTCCATGGGCAAACGTGTATGGAAAGGTTTGTTCAAATAAAAAGGAATGCTGTCAAAAAGTGACTGAATTCAAATGGATTTACCTACATTTCAATGGGGCTAGCAAACACCCAGGCTAAACTCAAAACATCTCTATGACAACTTCTGATGGCTAAGAACGTTTTGGTTAGCAATCTTTTTGATGTGGTAAAAAGTTATATAAATGGCTAAACGACGACATGACAGTATCCTGGCTTGTGCATGAGTGTCCCCTTAATCCAAGACCAGCTTAAATGCTTACTTGCCAGCCCAAAGTAGTGCTGTGCGGAAACACAGAGGGCGTTATGAGGTGTGATGGAAGTTTGTCACCTGTATCTCCAGGGCACAGGGGTGTCAGAGGGCTGTCTGTCTAGGGTAGGAAGGAGCATTGCCAGACCTCTCTGAACTCACAGCCCAAAAAATACATGGTTGTGTATGAAAGACATAATGGAATTTAATGGGCTCCTTCAAGCATTGATCAAAGCATGGACTCTTGAAATATGAACACCAACATCTTCAAAGGTCATGTTTTCCTCTATAGAAGATTATTGTACATTACTGAGAGACCTGCTATTATCAGTTTATGTCCTTGTTTAAAGGTATACAGGAATTTTGCTGTGCCCAAAGTAGCTCACTTCCCTGCAGGGCACAGTTCAATAGTCAGTCAATACAATCTACCACCCAACTGGTCCTTCTCTCAGCCATTTTAGGACTCCGAACATATTTCCCCAGCCAGCCAGTATAGGGTAGCCTATTTCCAGCCGAGGGCTTAGGGAGGTGCCAGTGAGAATAGCAGAGTGAGGAAGCTGTGTGGAGTGGAGCCATACCCGGTCTTGGCCATTCTGTCGCCATAGGCGAGACAAAAAAATGTCTCGCCCCCGCAAAACTAGAATAGTGTAGCCTACAGTGTCGGCCCACAATATATTTTTATGATTGCCCATCCATGTGGGACCATTTGTAAAACAGGCAGTCACATGTGACTAATCATTTTGTGACTATTTAAGCTCTGTGTATCAGCTACCCAACTGTATCAGTCATCATGCATAGCCTAGTTGCGATGAGAATCAATGTGTTTAATGCAGGATTTTATTTTTCGCGATGATCAGCTTGTCAAAAAATGTACGAATATTAACTTGAAATCACCGATGATCATTACAATTTAGGCCACGGGGTGAAACTCCCGGATAGCAGTTGTGAGTAGTTTGATTGTCCATTCCATATTGTCCATTTTACTTGGACCTGTCCTGTTTTTAGGATGTGGTGTTTGTTAACATGACATATTCACATCGAAGCACTTTCTTTTTGATTGGGCGCCATTTAGGATAGGCTATTTGATCGGGGGAAACATGCAACAAAATAAATGTCTGTCTCATGACAATGTCAATAATTTGATCTCCAGCCTGTAGACTACAGAAATGGCCACATCCTCTTTCTACTGGAATCTATAGGCAACATGATTTATGTTAGATTAGGTGTTGACGGAACATTGGTGAAGCACCATGGTGGTGAGTCTCTCCAATAGCACCCTGGAGAGGCGCGCTGGGCATTGTCAGGCTAAATATTTTGCGCCCCTTTGACAAAGCACTGCTTTCACGGACTGTCATCAGCACTCAGCTTAATAGCCCATATGCCACTGGGTGAGAGGAATTGTCATTGTTTTGGGGCAGAAATATGTGAAGTGTTATCTATTGTTGGAGGTGTGTCTTGGTCAGTTTAGCTCGTAAAATGCCGCCCTTGTCAATCTGCCACCCTTGGCGGCCTGCCTAATGGGCGGGCCGGCCTAAGTGGAGTTGAGGGGAGCTGAGGGGAGGTTCTACAGACCAGGGTCCAATGGCATCATTACCTAGCACTAGTCAGGGACCCCAAAGCTCCAAGCGCCTTTGAGGGTGGATTGCAAATGAAAGACATGTCCAACGGCCAGCTTTCCTCCATTCTTCTTTTCAGTGAAAGGAGAAAAAAAGAGCTTTAGACACTCGCTCCCCGGCACCCCCTCTTTCCCTCCCTCTTCCGGCCAAGAGCCACTTGTTGGTGGAAAAAGCCAATTTCTGAAAAATTTGCTGAAGTGGTTGTTTTATCAACAAGCGGCACACATTGCCTTCATCCTCCCTTTTCTGGGGGGGATTGGTCGGGGCGGAGAGAAAGGGAGGAAAACAAAACTACAAGGGGGAAACTGTAAGAAAGGAGAGGAAAAGAAAGAGGCTGGAGGGACAGCTGTTGGGGAGGTTAGTTGGAGATTTCCAGCCATTAACTTCAGTACTAAGCCGGCTCCCCCACTTGAGCCCAACAAGGGCCAGAGGAGGCCAGGAGCAGACATGAAAAGAGGCAGGTCGGGTCTGATCTAGTGTGCCAAATGTTTACAAGTGAGGCAACAATGATACAGAAAGAAGTGGCAGGCAGACAGAGAGGGAGAGAGAGAGAGAGAGAGAGAGAGAGAGCGAGAGAGAGCAAGAAAGAGAGGACGAGCGCGAGAGATACAGAGTTAGAGAGGGAAGGGGAAAGGTTTGAGTATAGTGGCAAGAGGCCTACATTTGGGGTGCAGGGCAGGGGGCGGTAGTGCAGATTGAACAACCTTAGGAGTGGGAGGAGGAGGGAGGCGTGGGGGTCTCTCCCTTTCAAAGGCAGGATAAACAAGGAAATGAGTCAGTAATCATTTCCAGAAATTGCCTTCCTTCTTCCTCTTCTCCTCTGTAGACTCTCAGCCTCCATTCATTAAGGATCCTGGGCTGATTAAAGCATTTCAGCATCCCAGGCAGGAGGCAGGCTCCAGCAAGGCCCTAGTGGAAGAGAAGAGGAGGATAAGGGCAAGGAGAGAGATCCAGAGGGGGTGGGCCACTCCACTGGATGATGCACCCCCCCACCACCCCCTCCACTACTATCACTATCTCCATCACCATCTCACCCATTACAACTTTCTCTGTACTGCCCAGTCCAGTTACACTCACTGAGGCTCCAGACTCTATTCAGACTACAATGGCAAACCGAAGGGTGTGATGAGTGTGGAATAGGATATACTCTCACTGTATATGTTTCATTATAGTGCACAGGTACTACGTTTGAAGGGCCTATGATATCTAGCAGAGTGTCTGCTGAGTGTGTTCAGAGCCAATTAAGTTTGGCTCATCTGCTCTCAGATGTCAGCTGTCTTCAGCATGCTTTTCTAGTTATAAACACTCAACTACTGTATATGGGTCATGTATCTAAATATCTGCTCTGGCCTGGGCAACATATGGATGGCAATGTACATGTTTGTTAGGTTGCTAGCATAATGTGAGGTTGTTTCTAATTTGTCTATCCTTGCAAACTTTTTCCAACCTAACCAATTTCACTTTGTCTTTCGTTTTGAGTGATCACTCACTTTACATATATACTAGAAACAAAATGAACCACAAAGAAATATCACATTAAGGTAAAATCCTACAGTACGTGATCGTAATTAGGCACATTAAAGGACCAGTTGAAGTGCAACAGGGGGGGAAATGAGATCATCACCCAGAAGCTTGAATTGTAATACATTACAGTAAACCAGCATCATATCCTTTTCCTCTCTGTCTGACCAGCGGAAGAAAGCAATACTCTGCAGCCAAACAGCCTTTCACATCACAGAGAGAGCCCTTCTCCTCGTAGTACAAAGAAAGTTTCCAGCACTAATTGCAAATCCCCTTGGGTAAATTAAAGAAGCTATTTGTTCCCTTCAACGTCCCTCTGGAGGAACTTTCCTATTTATCACTAAGATTATTTTTTTCCCTCTTATTTTGTCTGAGACCCAACAGAGATTATTGTTGGGGGTTCTCTGTGTGTGTGCGCGCATGTGTGTGTGTGTGTGTGTGTGTGTGTGTGTGTGTGTGTGTGTGTGTGTGTGTGTGTGTGCGTGCGTGCGTGCGTGCGTGCGTGCGTGCGTGCGTATATGCAACTAGCTCTCAGTCTCACGCCAGAATTGGACGTTCATCCATGTTTCTCAAAGATCAAATTTAGAAGTATTTGCAAACGTCAAATTTCAAAGTGTTTAAGGTTATGCTTAAGCATTAACTTCAAATGTTTAAGGTTAGGGTTAAGTCTAGTCATTAACTTCAAATGTTTAAGGTTAGGGTTAAGTCTAGTCATTAACTCCAAATGTTTAAGGTTAGGGTTAAGTCTAGGCATTAACTCTGAAATTGTAAGGTTTGGCATTAACTGTAAATGTTTAAGGTTAAAAAAAAAATCTCTAGAATCGTTGGATTCGAACTTGCAACCTTTGGAATCAGAGACGCGTACACCTATCCACCAACCCCATCTACAACGCCCTAGCAAATCAAAACCTACTTGAAGGTAACAGCACTCACTGTTGCCCCAAGTGGCCAGTTTCCAAATAATCTCCCGACATCCTCAGACATGGATGGACGTTGAATGCTGACTTGTATCCCGGGTGACCTTGCTGGTATATGCCCGTGCTTGTGTGTGTGCGTATGTGGGCATGCAAGCATGTGTTTACGTGTGTTCTGGCTATTGTGAAGGCATGGCAGGGCAGAGGACTAGTACAGACGCCTCATTATAGGCCAGGCTCATCTTGCAGGCGCTCTGTTTCCTTCCTGTGAGCTCATAATGTTGCAGCAGCAGCTCTGGCACTGGGTGGTGGAGTGATGGATGACATCATCTCTACAGGCCTGGCCGCTGCACATTGTCAGACCAAATAGCTCTACAAATGATACCGATGACATATTGGAACCAGGTCCTTGTCCATAAAGAGATTCTGAAAAAGGACAAACCTGTTGAAATGAATAGTGCATAAAGTGAATGATGTTTTGACCAGTTATGTTTTACTCAACTTTAATACTGAGCTCTGTCTGTACTGTTCAGTACACAGGAACTGGTGGCATTTTATTTTGTTGTTATACCGCAGTTCTCGGTTTAGATGTGACTTGTTTCAGAAAACTAGGCGTATGTCGCACGTCACTACTTCACAGGAGCAGCATTTGAACGTAAACACTTATTTTTCTATCAAAATGTGTTTATTGGCAGAAATGCCTTCTGGAACATGTGAACCTTAACAACAAACTTTTATTCCATACATAAATACGAATACAACTGTTAAATTATGAGACTAGTTGGTTTAGCCATGGAAAAAGTCAGGAACCTTCCCACTAGCCACGATTGGCCGAGATAATGTGTGGGCTGCCGCTGGACTTGCCGAGAGATGGGTTTGGATTGGTCTGCCATGTAACACGCTTTTCTCTATAACGTGAGCTGTTCAGTATCTGATGACAGTCCATTCTACCACACCGCTTTTGAAAGATATAACGTCAGTCATTGAGAACTACAAAAGTTTTGCTACTTTTCTCAACAATAAAATATGAAGTGCCTAATTTTGTCAGAAATACATTTTTATTGCAAGTTAAAGCATACTGTTAGTAAGCTACCAAATATTAGCTTGCTGTCTTCGTTTCTATCATTATGTGTATGATCTGTGTAGTAATGTTATTTGAATCAGAAATCCATTTGCCTTGTTAGTTACATCCTAATGTTAGCTAGCTTTAGCTACCTGCAGATTCATACTACAGCTATGACAATGTTTGTATTGGTAGTAGTATGAGTTGGGGTTATGCCGGGTCATTGTTTAGCTAGCTAGCTACCTAGCTAGCTACATGTCTAAACAAAAGACTCCACTTTGGACAGATTATTACATGAAGAGATGGGTGGGACTAAGGTTTAAGACAGTGTGAACGATGCTGAATGGGTGTAGACAAAGAAGTAGGTGTACCAAACATCATTCAAGGGCCATTTTCTCAAAAGTGGGGTTACATGTTTACCAACTTTCAAAGCAGAATGACTTTCCTATTGTTCCTCAACTGCAGTGTATGATATACCATTTTCTAACTCTGAGCCTCTACTTTTATTCAATGTAAAAAATTAAAAAATAAAATAAATGTTGCGACCGAATCGAGGTGGTCGGTCACATATGGGAAATACAACCTGTTGGTTTAGCCATGTATATAGTAATTGGGCGTGTCTGATATCTGTCTTGCCTACTACTTACAAAAACGTTATACTGTGTATTAATCATATTACATAGGGGAGACTGGGGTAAGTTGAGCCAAATGGGTATGTTGAGCCACCCTTGTTTCGAATAAACCATACACAAAATGTGTAATATCACCAAATATTTAGCAAGAGTTCATAATTTCATGGAGTCTGTGAAGGAAGAAGCCTCATGGAGAAAGTGGTAAGCAAGGTCCAACAAACCACCAAGTCAAAGGAATGTATTGTGCTAGAGGTTTCATGATGCTTGTATCTAAACCAAAGTCATCAGTTGGAGTCTCTATAAGCTTCAACATGAGGTCCTAAAGCTAGCATGAAAGTGCATCATTGTAGCTGTGTGGGCTAATATAGACTGTTTGCCTTGGTGTGAGTTGAGCCAATGGCCATGGGATAAATTGAGCCAATGGCAAGTTGAGCAAATTGAAGTGTTTTCTCCCCAGGCTCAATGCAAGGCATAATCACTGGGCCTATGTTAAAAGTGTTTTTTTTTTAAGTACAAAGTGTTTGTTAGGTGTTAAGCCTGTGCTAAAATATGCTTAAAAAGATGAAAAGGTAAAAAAGCGATTGTGGTTGTGTTGAATTGGGGAAATAATCTTTATTACCACGGTAGTGGTAATATATCTTTCAGTACAGAAATTTGGAGGCTGGCTAATTAAATAAAAAATGTCAAATGCTGTAAAGTTTGTATACGCTTGTTATTTAATGTATTAATAATGCAAATACAGTTAGAAACTTGAGGAAATAACAAGTGCACTGGTCTAGTAGTGACACAGTAGTGAATCAAGATGATGTAAGTAGTGATGATGAAGAGGCAAACAGAGTAACTGTTTTGAATGGT
>NC_048593.1:20529900-20612400 GCF_013265735.2 Oncorhynchus mykiss
TCTGTCAGCTTCCATATTCTTGTCTTCAGAGCCTGTTTGCCCATTCTCCCCAGACGTTTCTAGTCCGCCATGCGGCTCAACGAACAGGACCCCCGGTAAGATGGTAAACAGGCACCAGCTTCTGCAGGCGCCCTGGTAGCGGCAGTGGTGCCTGAGGACACATCTAACAGAGACCTGCCCCTGCTCTCTTAGGGAGTCTATAGGCCTCACTGTGACAGAGCCTGTCTTTACAGTACAGCAGAGCAGGCAGCTAGCTTGGGCCCTACGGACCTACGGCCTCCATATGTACACATCACTACAATTCATTGAAGGCCTCGGCTTCTCAGATATTGCAAATACTGTCTGGAAAGATCCTGGCTAGTGGCTGGCAACAAATCGGACAAGGCCGAATAGAAGAATATCCGTGCTGTAGGGTAAGAGGCCTTTAGTATACTGTAAGGGATATTGTAATTGTATTTCTGGGTATTGAAAGTGTATTTCTAGGTACTGAAAGTGTATTTCAAGGTACTGAAAGTGTATTTCTAGGTACTGAAAGTGTATTTCAAGGTCCTGAAACTGTATTTCTAGTTCCTGAAAGTGTATTTCTAGGTACTGTAAAACTATTTTCTGAATGACATTAGGTACAGTAGGAATGTTGTTGCTCATCCATTTGTGACATTGTGTGTCAACATCGGTGTAACGGAAGGGGAGAATGAACTCAATTGTGAACCCAGCAAACCAAAATTGGTTCTGTGAAAGTTCCCAGAACATTGGTTAGGTCGCGGCAAATGTTTTCATAACACAAAAACTGTCCAGCTGTGGTGATGATGGTAGAATATTTTTTATAGAACATTCGACTGATGTTGCAAGAACATCCAAGAACACAATGAATCTCTTCTTTAAAGGTTCCCAGAATGTTTCATTAGGTTGTGGGAACAGTATGATGAGAACAATATGGGAATATCACAAAAGATATGTTCCAAAAACACAAAAACTGTCCAGTTGTGCGGATGATTCTACAATGTTTATTTTAGGGTGCGAAAAACATTCACCTGATGTTACAAGAATGTTCCCAGAACACATTTTAATCTGTTCGTTAAAGGATCCCAGAATGTTTCATTAGATTGTGGGAACAGTCTGTTGAGAACATTGTGGGGACATCGCAGCATAAGATAATGTTCCAAAAACACAAAACCTATCCGGTTGTGCTGATAATTCAAATGTTTCTATTGGGTTGCAAAAACATTTGCCTGATGTTGCAAGAACAGTCCATAGGGGGAGTAGCAGATGTTCACGTAATATACATTTTAACTTGTCTTGGAGGTCCTCATAGCATTTCAAGAACATTTAGAAAATGTTATATTTAAGTTTGACCTAATATTACCGCAACATTCTCAGCATGCAAATCCGTAACTCCTTAAAACCTTATTGCTTATGATTTAATTTTTGACTCTCCTTTTTTTTGTTGCCATTTATGAATGTGTTTTTCAATGCATTTCTAGGGGCTACAGTATTAAAGTATCTGTCCTATATCTAGGAGATAAAAGAATGCTCAATAACTATTTTGTTTTTTGGGACAGAACTACCTCCATACTTCCATTCATTTGCTATGGTTACCTTCAGATGAGTCCCGTGATACTTGTAGGGGTCATCGATTATAACTCCGAGTCTCTACTTTTATCCAATGTAAAAAAACACAATTTCAAATTTTGCTACATAAGACCAAATCCAGGTGGTGAGTCACATTTAAAGGAAGCCCTATACAGCTAAAATCACATTTCATAAGTTTTGGGAACATACGTTCCCACCAGACTGTTCCCACTGTAACGGAATTCCTCTTCTTCTGAGGAGGAGTTGCAAGGATCAGACCAATGTGCAGCGTGGTAATGCCAACCCCAACTCACGCCCTGACCAACTAAAATAAAGACATAAAAAAGGAACTAAGATTAGAACGTGACATTACCCCCCACAAAGGTACGGAATCCGGTCGCAAAACCTGAACCTATAGGGGAGGGTCTGGGTGGGCATTTACCGCAGTGGCGGCTCTGGAGCGGGACGTGGACCCCACTCCACCATAGTCTCTGCCCACTTATGTGGCACTTTAGGAGTGGCAACCCTCGCCACCGACCACGGATTGGGGACCCTAGCAACGGGTCCCGACAGGCGGGAGACTCCGGCAGCTCCGGAGTGACAGGCGATTCCGGCAGCTCCGGAGTGAAGGGCGATTCCGGCAGCTCAGGACAGGCGGGCGACTCCGGCAGCTCAGGACAGGCGGGCGACTCCGGCAGCTCAGGACAGGCGGGCGACTCCGGCAGCTCAGGACAGGCGGGCGACTCCGGCAGCTCAGGACAGGCAGGCGACTCCGGCAGCTCAGGACAGGCGGGCGACTCCGGCAGCTCAAGAAAGGAGGGAGACTCCGGCAGCTCAAGACAGGAGGGAGACTCCAGCAGCGCTGGACAGGAGGGAGACTCTGGCAGCGCTGGACAGGAGGGAGACTCCGGCAGCGCCGGACAGGAGGGAGACTCCGGCAGCGCTGGACAGGAGGGAGACTCTGGCAGCGCTGGACAGATGGGAGCACCTGTAGGGAGGAGACGGAGAGACCCCCTGGTGCGGGGGGCTGCCACCGGAGGGCTGGTGCGTGGAGGAGGCACCGGATAGACTGGACCGTGGAGGCGCACTTGAGGTCTCGAGCACCGAGCCTGCACAACCCTACCTGGTTGGATACTCTGCGTAGCCAGGCCAGTGCGGCGAGGTGGAAAAGACCACACTGGGCTGTGCTGGCGAACCGGGGACACCATGCATAGGGCTGGTGCCATGTACCTCGGCCCGAGGAGACGCACTGGAGACCAGATGCGCTGAGCCGGCTTCATGGCACCTGGCTCGATGCCCACTCTAGCCCGGCCAATACGAGGCGCTGCGCTGTAACGCACCGGGCCATGCCTGCGCTACGGGGACACCGTGCGCCTCACGGCATAACACGGTGCCTGCCCGGACCACCTCTCTCCACGGTAAGCACGGGGAGTTTGCGCAGGTCTCCTACCTGACTTAGCCACACTCCCCGTGTGGCCCCCCCCCCAATAAATATTTGGGGCTGCCTCTCGTCCCAGCCGTGCTGCCGTGCTGCCTCCTCATATCGCCGCCTCTCAACTTTTGCTGCCTCCAGCTCTGCCTTGCGGCGGCGATATTCCCCAGCCTGTGCCCAGGGTCCCTTGCCGTCCAGAATCTCCTCCCATGTCCAGGAGTCTTGAGATTTCTGCCGCTCGTTACCACGCTGCTTGGTCCTCTTTTGGTGGGTGGTTCTGTAACGGAATTCCTCTTCTTCCGAGGAGGAGTAGCAAGGATCAGACCAATGTGCAGCGTGGTAAGTGTCCATAATCATATATTTAATAAATCAACAGAACACTGAACAAAATAACAAAAGTACAAACAACCGAAACAGTCCAAACACTAACACAGGATACAACCACCCACCAAAACACAATAGAAAACAGGCTACCTAAATATGGCTCCCAATCAGAGACAACGACTAGAAACACATAGAAATATAACAACAGAACAAAACATAGAAAAACAACATAGAATGCCCACCCCAACTCACACCCTGACCAACTAAAATAAATACATAAAAAAGGAACTAAGGTCAGAACGTGACACCCACAACCTAATTAAACATTCTGGGAACCTTTAAAGAACAAATCAAATTTGTTTTGGGAACATTCTTGCAACATTAGGCATATGACTGGACAGTTTTTGTGTTATGAGAACATTTGCTGCGACCTAACGAATGTTCTAGAAACTTTGACAGAACCTATTTTGATATGATGTGAAAACATTACTGGTACATTGTGTTATTACATTACCTGGAAACCTAATGATAACTTTTGGGGACTGTTCTGTTTTTAAAGATGCTGTGCATGACATTTTAGTGAACGTTACAAGAACATTCCAAAAATTCTCAATGTTTTAGGGATGTTATCATCCTAATGTTAGATAAAATCCTAACTAGAACTTAATTGGAATCTTAGCTAGTGTTCTGGGAATGTTCACGGCTTGCTGGGAATATACTGTAGATAAATCCTTGACACAGTGTAGAGTGTGCAGTGGTTTCCCCCTGCATTGGGCAGAGTAAACTAGTTGGCTGAGTAGACAGGTGCGTGTTCAATATGGTGAAACAATACCTCAATCACTCAGTGTGTCAGCCACATCAGGTTCAACAACAGCAATGCCAGTGGACCAATGGCTGGACTAGGGTGTGAATATCTGTGAGAGAGAGAAAAAAAAAGCATCCTTACAGTGATCTCGCCATTTCTTGTATTTGTCTTGTTTTGTTGATACAGAAACTATGATTGAATATTTGAACACCTTTTAACTAACTCTTCATTGAAAAGAGCCTTTGAATAATCTGCCCATGTCCTGATTAACGGTCATCCAACCTCTGCCTGCTCAGCTTGTGGTTGTCATGACCCATCAAAACCACTGCTAATTAGCAACCCAGAGTTCAATATCATCACAAATCGCTAATGTCAAGGTATTAAGTGGCACTAAGGATAATGAATAAATGAACCTTATGGGGTAGTGATGGAGTGATGTCCTGGAAAGGGGTGAAAAAGAGGAGGTAAGGAAGCAGGGAAAGAAGAGAAAAAAGGATTCATGCTTTTTGCTTTCCACACTTCCTCTACAAAGAAAGAAAACTGTCACGGTGCGTGAATGAGGACCCAAAAGCGAATTAACGTAAACAGAACTTCTTTAATAACAAAACATAGGTAGGCTCAGATGGACCGGCAGATTCCGACAGGACAGGACAAGGTTGCAGCAAACATGACGATAGTCTGGTTCAGGCATGAAAAACACAAACAAGAATCCGACAAAGACAGGAACAAAAACAGAGAGAGATATAGAGGACTAATCAGAGGGAAAAAGGGAACAGGTGGGAAAAGGGGTGACGAGGTAGTTAGGAGGAGACAAGGAACAGCTGGGGGAAAGAGGGGGAGAAAAGGTAACCTAATAACGACCAGCAGAGGGAGACAGGGTGAAGGGAAAGGACAGAAACAAGACACAACATGACAATACATGACAGAAAACTACTAGAATCGAAAGATTTGAAAGAAAGGAGACAGAGAGAGGGAGTAGACACCAGAAAATGAAGCACACCCAAACTCCCAACAGTAAAATCTTAGGGATCTATTCAATCTGTATCACTGAATCGTTACGGATTACGCACTAGGAATTTAAAGGTCATTTCCAATTGAGCAGACATACAGTATGCAGCGTTTACCGCAAATGCAGTCTCTGCTATTTTTTAAAATGTGTCCTTTATTTAACTAGGCAAATCAGTTCAGAACAATATTTTATTCACAATGACAGCCTTGGAACAGTGGTTTAACTGCCTTGTTCAGCGGCAGAACAACAGGAATTTGATTTAGCAACCTTTCAGTTACTGGCCCAGCACTCTAACCACTAGGCTACCTGCTAACACCAGAACATTGCCTTTAAATTTCAATCACGCTGAAATGCTGAAACGCTGAAATGCTGAAACGCTGAAATGCTGAAACGCTGAAATGCTGAAACGCTAAAATGCTGAAACGCTAAAATGCTGAAACGCTGAAACGCTGAAACGCTGAAATGCTGAAACGCTGAAATGCTGAAACGCTGAAATGCTGAAATGCTGAAATGCTGAAATGCTAAAATGCTGAAACGCTGAAACGCTGAAACGCTGAAACGCTGAAATGCTGAAACGCTGAAATGCTAAAATGCTGAAATTCAGCGTTACCGATTGAATAGAGCCCTTAAAGGGCCAGTCAGAAGTTGAAACAATAACACAACATTCACCCAGCCACTGTTTCAGTTAAAAGCTGAGGGATTGGGCTGGGAAAATGTAATCACGCTCAAATTCATAGAAAGAGCTGTGGATGCAACGACTGAACACCATGATATCAAAATTATAGTTTTAAACATGCTTTCAGGCTATACAGTGGTAATTTACATGAACTTCATTTACAAACATTGGAGTAAAATAGGCTTACATGTATGGTTCTGATGGGTTACGACAGTTATACTACACTCATGAGGCAATTGTTATATTTTTTAAGAATCAATGGGTACGTATCATACATTCTTAAGTCCAAAAATGAATGTAGCAACTGCTGATTGCTCCTTTAAATCCCAACTATCTATACTTTCTACTGTACATTAAAAAACTTAACTTCCTCTGTGTGATTCCCGCCCTCTCCCTTCCTCTGGTTTGATGTAAACGCTGGAGCCAGCAGGTCTATCCATCTCCCATTTAATGACAGGACGAGGGAGGCCTGTCCTTAAGAGTTGATGGTGGAATCTGTGTCGGTTCCCTCCTGCTTCGGCCCCGACACAACAGTTAAGGGCGGTACAGGCCATATATATTGACCAGGCTACTGCATCTAGTGCAGATATACAGTGCTGAGTTCTGCCAGTCCTTCCATCAGGAAGAATACTGGGCCCTTCCCACAGGCAATGAAACCTCACAACAACTCTTCCAGAGTGATCAGTCTGTCACCATCCCTCACTGCCTTTATGTGCTCTCCGATGGCACTCAGCCCCATCCCACAAAATGGCTGAACGATGCAAACATTGATCTGGGGGGTAGGGGGTCTCAAAACCCATCCGACAAAGTGAGTTTTCCACAGAGAGAGAGGAACCATTTCAGGTGCTCTAATACTTGGTGGAGGAGGTCCCCGTGGACAAAGGCACAAGGAAAGGCCCATTGTGGGCAGGCCCTGGGCCGCCCACAGTCAGTATTCTCTGTCAGATCGTAAAAGATAATTGCGCTGCCTGGGCTTTTTAAGAGTTATCCAACGACTTCCTCTGGGGTGGTCAGGGGACTAATGTGTGTTTACTGGGATGGAGATGACAGAGAGACACAGCCTGAGACTGCTAACCACCAGGGAAGATAAGACATCCCCATCTCTCCAATTTAGGGAAGAAGGAAGGGAGGGGCTCATTTTGTTAAGCGGAGACACAGAGAGTGTCACTTTCTCCCCCATTCTCCTCCACCTGACCTGGGGTCCAGGGGCTGTGAATAGCTGTCCACCGGGCTTGTTCACTAGCTCCATTCACTGTAACTTCATGAGGTGTGTGGGGAGGTAATGGAACTATAGTCCAGGCCTTGTAGCATGGGGCTCCACCTGCCAACCAGGCTGGCCCACACAAACACTGCACAGGAATTCACACACTGTGGGCTGGGCTGCCTTCCCATGCAAACAGGAGGCACTGCTGCCTGACACACTGGACTCGAATGATTAAAATAACTAAGCTAAACATCAAACTTAACAAGTCAACATTAGCATTATTTAGATAAATTAACCTGACTTTCAGGCTTGAAAATGTTTTCAAAGGATGTTTGAATTGGTTGTTCCATCCAACAAACTGAATATGAAATGTTGATTTAGGATGTAAATTATACCAATACACAATATGCCACTTGTCTATTCCAACTTCCACTGAATCGACAAGGCATACACTTGATTTACATAATCAGCTCGGATAGGACTCACACACACACACACCACCCTAATCGAGCTGCATGACATTTTTAAGGAATCCTCCCGTCCGTTTTCAGCATGTTTATTTATTCGATACATCCAAGGTTGCCTGTCCATTGTTCGTAAGTGAGTCAGAAGGGCCTGAGGAGTCAAATTCATTTGCTGGGCCTTTATTCAATCATGGCGGCTCCTCCTGGAGTGCAACTATCCCACAGATCTATGGTAATATGGAGCCTGAGGGGGAGGACAATTACATTACCCAGGCTGTGTGTCTGATGCGTCTCCAGATTGGCCCTCTCCCACTCTCCCTCTGTCTCTCCTGGCTAGCTGCATGGGTGTTTAACCCCGAGGTCTGGACTGACTGACTAAGAGGCAGTAATCAGCTCTGTCTCTCTGTCTGTAGCGCCCAGTCGGTTCGGCTCCCAGCACGTCTACATGGCCACTATACAACCACTACAGCCCCAGACAGAATGCCTGCATGGATATGGGGCCACTAAAAAAGAGAGAGAGAGAGAGAGAGAGAGAGAGAGAGAGAGAGAGAGAGAGAGAAAGAGAGAGAGAGAGAGAGAGAGAGAGAGAGAGAGAGAGAGAGAGAGAGATGCCTGTTGACATGACTAAGAAAGGGACCATAATGTAGTGAATTTCTATGAGCTAATGAATCTAAGATAATACCCCTGGTAAACACCTAATAGATTTCAACAACAAATGTTACATACTTTGGGAAATATCAAAAGAAAGAGAAAATGTGGGCATTGCTGAAAAAGGGTCCAGGATATCAAAGCCTCTGATGAGAACCTACTCGCGCCCCTTTTTATTGTGCACTCCACGTCATCTGTCAGGGATTTGGCTGTAGTGTGTGAACTCTACAGAGCTGCGGCTGCTGTTTGATCACTGCGTGTGACTGACCTGTCATTACGTGGTGCTGAGGCCTAACATAGCCCACACAGAGAGCTCAGGTGTTCAAAGCGCATATCATAACCTAATGCTTCTTAGGTAGGTCTTTATGAGTTTTAGTTTAGAGAACGATCTCACCGCAGAACTGACCATTACAGGGAAACTTGATTGTAGTAACATCAGTGTAGTAACATCAGGGAACCTGGGCAGAAGGGAGTGGTGCTTCAAATACTTTAATTGAGACTTTCATTCTCCTTAATTGCCGGCCTCAACACATTATGGAAAGAGATTAACTGTATAGGAAGCTCTGGGGACAAATTGGCAGACACAAACAGATTATCATGTTTAGCGGACAACAGTTCTTGAGGTCTTGAACAAAAAAAACAGCTTGCGATTTCGTTCATACTGGTAAACCGGTGTTTGAGTTGTGTGGTTGTAATATCAACAGTCCATTATCTCTGGTATATCTTGGCATGTATCATTCAAGACTAAGTTAAAATTGTTGGGCCCTCAACTTGGACCTACCGGTCGTTGTGAAAACATGCAGCCCAGTCAGAGGGCCCTAGTAGGATGACTCCAGATACCAGCAGAACCCAAGCTGATTGACAGGGGCCCCTGGGAGCCCCGGGTAGCCACACAGACCATGACAGGAGCATGGTGACAAGTGATTCCACCATCACTTCCCTTCCCTCAGACATCTCCCTCTCTCGGAGAGGCTCAGGAGGACAGCAAGAAGGAGAGGTGAGAAGCCCGCGCCCGATTACGCACCATCCCAATTGCCCATCAGAATGAGAACTTGCGACTTGGTCAAAGTCGTTACAATGCATCTTAAAAATAATTAACAAGAGTTAACCGTGGTTTAAGTTAGTGTACTGTAGGGTATTTGTCTGATATAAAGCTTTGTGTATCAGATTTATGCTGCTATTTGAAACCAGCGCAGACTGAAATAGCTGAAAAACTTCAAATAGTAATGAAAGTACTTGCTGTATCTGCCCTTACCTTCACCTCAAGAAATAAACTAAGAGAAGTGTCACTTTGGTGCTAATGAACACTGTTTGTTTTTGGTGTTTGTTAGACGTGTTTGCTAGAAAGGAGTATTAAACTGCACACACACACACACACACACACACACACACACACACACACACACACACACACACACACACACACACACACACACACACACACACACACACACACACACACACACACACACACACACACACACACACACACACACACACACAAACACAGACTCCCCAGCAAACACAAACACAGACAGATAAACACACACACCCATATTACCCCCTCTGAACAAAGACCAGAGAGACATTGACATGACCCAGATAATTGGCCTGAAAGTCTTGCCTCCACAATTTGATCAATTTGCCGTTTCCTCCCAGTGCTGGCCGACCCTGTCCCCCACAGCTACTCTCCAGCCCCCCACGCCAAGCCATGCGGACGAGTCCACGCACGCTGCCACCGCTACTGTGTCTTTCTCCCCTTTTCCCCCCAAATCACCATTAAGCCTGCCTGATGTCTGCTGCCTGCTGCCGGCCGGGACACAAACATGCTCTTGCCCCTGTCATCTCCGTAGCAGGGCAGGGACAGAAGAAAAAAGGCTGACAGTTTGTCTTGTACCATATGCCAAGTGGCAGCAAAGCCAAACTGATATGTAGAGAGTTTGGGCTCCTGCCAGAGGCTCTTTTGGTGTATTTTATTATTTTTCTCCACGTCTGCTTGTGTCTCGGGCGGAAATGTGAAACAAAATCGTCGTCTGGCCTCACCAGGCGGATTTACTGTCCATGCCTACAGTGGGATCGCCTTTGATCGTTATTTGTGCAATATTTCAGACAGCACTCATGATACTCAGGAGACAGGGAGCAGTGATACCACAGCACTCATGATACTCAGGAGACAGGGAGCAGTGATACCACAGCACTCATGATACTCAGGAGACAGGGAGCAGTGATACCACAGCACTCATGATACTCAGGAGACAGGGAGCAGTGATACCACAGCACTCATGATACTCAGGAGACAGAGGGAGCAGTGATACCACAGCACTCATGATACTCAGGAGTCAGGGAGCAGTGATACCACAGTACTCATGATACTCAGGAGACAGGGAGCAGTGATACCACAGTACTCATGATACTCAGGAGACAGGGAGCAGTGATACCACAGTACTCATGATACTCAGGAGACAGGGAGCAGTGATACCACAGTACTCATGATACTCAGGAGACAGGGAGCAGTGATACCACAGTACTCATGATACTCAGGAGACAGGGAGCAGTGATACCACAGCACTCATGATACTCAGGAGACAGGGAGCAGTGATACCACAGCACTCATGATACTCAGGAGTCAGGGAGCAGTGATACCACAGTACTCATGATACTCAGGAGACAGGGAGCAGTGATACCACAGCACTCATGATACTCAGGAGACAGGGAGCAGTGATACCACAGCACTCATGATACTCAGGAGTCAGGGAGCAGTGATACCACAGTACTCATGATACTCAGGAGACAGGGAGCAGTGATACCACAGTACTCATGATACTCAGGAGACAGGGAGCAGTGATACCACAGTACTCATGATACTCAGGAGACAGGGAGCAGTGATACCACAGTACTCATGATACTCAGGAGACAGGGAGCAGAGATACCACAGTACTCATGATACTCAGGAGACAGGGAGCAGAGATACCACAGTACTCATGTCATTTCTACTTTTTAGAGGAATAAATCTTTCCCACTTTCTAAGGAAAGACCGGTTAAAATAAAATACCTTGCTCTGCTCTGGATGTTGAAGGTTCACATTTGTTGTGTTCTCTCAGTGAATATGACTTGAATAGTGTCCTCAGTTACAGTAACAAGGAATTCAACTACAGTGTAAACAAATCATCCTTTTAGATTCGTATGATTCATAGGACATCATTACTTCACTCTTTTGACTCAGACGGTAAACATAAAATGTTGATGTGTCACAGACCACCCCAGGCAACCAATTAGAAATAAGAATGGCATCGAGGGTCATCTGGGTGTGAGGTAAAAATGTGACACCCAATAAACGTTGGCTACACAACAGAGCTCTCAAAGACGCAGGTCAAATACATTACAACACCACACTAATATCATCAGACCGACATCTAACCGGTCTGGGTGTTAAACTTGGGTCAGACACCTACAGCTATAGTCTCTACTTGGCACTTTGACTTATTTTCCACAAATGTTACACTCCCAATGTGCAATACATCTTCTAAATCTGCCAGACAGAACAAAATACATTTCCATAAATCAACCTGTCAGTCAACACCTCAGGAATGCATCTAAGAAAATAGCCAGGTTGACAAACTGGGCCAGAATGACCGGCTTGCGCTCCACTGCCTCATCAGCTCTGTGGGGCTCTGAGGGTCATGTGTGTGTGTGTGTGTGTGTGTGTGTGTGTGTGTGTGTGTGTGTGTGTGTGTGTGTGTGTGTGTGTGTGTGTGTCTGTGTGTGTGTGTGTGTGTGTGTGTGTGTGTGTGTGGACAGGTGATTGACAGGTGCCTTGGGGACCTAAAGGGGAGAGCGGGGGTGCAGACTAGGAAAGGAGATGCCAGGGCAGGGGAGGAAGGCAGCATGATGGCACTGCCGGGCAGATGTGACACAGGTGAGGGCAGAATTGAGTCCCCTCGAAGGCTCTTCAGTGATGCCCCTTTACCTTCTGTAGATAGAAGGCACAGAGTGGCCCTATCCACGGGAGACAACACTGGTACATACACACACGCACGTGAGACAATCACAAACACAGCTTTGCGTTCTTGCTACTCCTTATCTGTCTTCCTACTCCTTATCTATCTATCTTATGTTTTTCAGAAATGTCTACCTATATAACTGGCTGTAGCAAATTCAATAGAGTTGTACATTTAATTCTGAATTTCAATTTATTTTATCGTCACATTTAATTGATTTCAAACCCAAAGAAAATTACATGTTTGTAATAGTAAATATTTTTGTAGGTGTTTATAGACTCAGGCTCCCGAGTGGCGCAGCGGTCTAAGGCACTGCCTTAAGCAGTGCTAGAGGCGTCACTACAGACCCTGGTTTGATTCCAGGTTGTATCACAACCAGCCCTAATTGGGAGTCCCATATGACGGCGCACAATTGGACCAGTGTCGTCCGGGGTAGGCCGTCATTGTAAATAAGAATTTGTTCTTAACTGACTTGACATGTTAAATGAAGGTTACATTTTTAAAATCCCAGACCCCGCCCAGCAGTTTCATCTACAGCCACACTTGCCTCTGATCGCTGGCCGGCCTCATTTCTCTCCAACCTTTTAGTATATATTAAATCCATAACTTCAGGAAAAATGATTGACCAGTCTATTGACTAGCCATCTGAGCGCCCCTCACCCCCTTCCCACCCACAACTCCCCAGACAGGCGCCTGATGCAACTCCCTCCATCCCTCCTTCTTCATCACTTTTCATCTTGATTTAACTTGTCTGGAAGTTTAACCCCAGCTGTGCCTGGTCTCTGTGGCTCTGTGGCGCCTAGCCAGGCGTCTCCGGTTCCACTCGTCTTTATCGCCCTATGGAGGACCCTCATTAATCCAGCCTCACTCAGAGACAGCGCATCACACTACTCACAGTGTCACCACTACTCCACCATACGATAGCCCACCACACCATCTGTACTGGAGAGTTTTATTGAACCATTATAACATAGTATCCTCTTTCTCACTAACTCCTAAATAAAACCTGGAAAAAATATGGATTTTATTTTTATTTTATTGATCAGCCAAAATCAGATGCATAATAAAACCTAGTAACCCCTCTGTTAGTCCCAGTGCCCTATCTGAGGCTGACAGATTAAAAGCCTCCCTGAACAAGTCTGTGTCCAATGGGCGGCAAATGAAGCCATCTGAGAGACTTTGAGTCCAGGCCATGCCAAACTGCAGAGAGGGAAACACTCTGCTGCGTAAAGAAAAACACAACAACAACAACAACAAAAACAGAGAAAAAAAACAAAATAACAATAATAATTATAGCTAATAATGGACCGGCTTGCTAGCGACGTAAAATAATTGTCAGTTAGATGTTTAAGTGGAAAATTGGTATAGTAATAGGGAAAGTAGAAAGAGAAAGAGAAAATGAGAGTGAGTGAGAGAGAGAGAGAGAGAGAGAGAGAGAGAGAGAGAGAGAGAGAGAGAGAGAGAGAGAGAGAGAGAGAGAGAGAGAGAGAGAGAGAAAGAAAAAAAAAAGAAAGAGAGAGCAGCTGAAGTAGGTCAATCAATGAGTGGGGGAGCCCAACAGGGCCGAGACACAGCAGCCCATGGGGACCCCTCTCACTCCCTCCACAAACACAACAGAACAGCCAAGAACACTGGCGTGTGGAGGGGGACAGACTAACCACTACCAATGTTATCTGGGAGAACGGGAGGTCTGTCGAAAAAACAAACCAACTGTCTTCTGCTTACAGTAATATTTCAACGGAACAGGTTAAGAATATCTTTAATATATTAGATTTGTTTAATCACTGGAATGTCAATGCAGATTTCCAAGAAAGAAAACAAATGACATTAAAATCTTAAAAACGAGCTTGAGCTTGGTTTATAGTCCAATACAAATGCTAATAAAGAACTAAATAATAAAAAATATATTAAAATAACAACAATGGAAACATCTTAAACATTGGTCTTGGGAACAACAATTGTGTATATTTTTCCATGCAGATATATGATTAATTGATTAGAATGGATTATATTTTATTCAGGGCCTGTGTGGAGGCAAGGCAGCGCCCATCTGCCCTGAGTTTCACCACTCAGTCATGTTGCATCAGCCAGTGGACTGAGTAAGAGATGCTGCCACCCAACTCTGCTGCTTGTCACTGCCACTCAGCTGCCATTGTGACGTGTTTCCCTCCTCTCCCCCATTAATGTCACTCATTTTCAACACACTCGCAAATGGAAGCGCTCCGTGAGGACCCTAAACAGGGAGAAAAGCAGCCTTCATTCATGTTTCAGTATACATGGGCACTAGAAAAGAAACAAGCTTGATATCTCTTAAGTAGCTGATGTTCCTATACTATTCGGTCATGAGATTCGCTGTTGAAATAAGTCTCTGGTACCTGACTGATGCTGCAGTTTATGCCCACCAGCGAATTGGCGATTTCAAACAGCCAATGAGCCTCGGAGGGGTCAAAGTTCCCGGGTGACCAATTGGATCATGACCCATTAGGACAGATACGGGGTGAGGTTTAGTAAAGGTCGCCCAGGGGTTAAGGAGTGTCTTGCATTCCACACTCTTAATCCTCTCTGCAGTCTGGAACCTTGCCTGCACCCCAGTTGCCCCCCCGCCTCACATGTTTTGCACGGTCCCTGTCCGCCAACAAGCACAGGTTTGGTGATTGATTGGATAAAGAGACTTAAAATAAATGTCCCTGCGCAGGGAAAGTGCGTGTTTTAACCCCGTTGCCCCACATACCGTCCCTCCTCTCTGTCATCTCTTCCCACTCACTTTAAAGCAAAGTTCTGAAGATGTGGGTAATTTGTCAGACCCCTCCCCCACCTGTTAGAGGGCTACCAGGGATGTTTTGGACCGTGTCGCCAGGGCGGGGGGCACCCAGACAAGGCAGTGATGGTGGTGGTGGCAGCCTGTGCTTCTGGGCAGGGGAATGCCCATCCATCAGTTCTTTGACAGCCATGACACACAACCCCGCAGCACTTGTGCCCCCGCCTCCCTCCCTCCCTCCATACATACATTTATATGGTTAGTGATTCACCACACACAAGGCTAGAATTCTGGTATTGCTCCATCTGTGCTGGAGTGTACATAACACAGGGGTCTGGAAACAGCAAATCACACCAGACATCAGCATTACAGTGTTTGTGTTGGAGTAGCCTCCTGCTGTGCCTTAAATTGCTACCCTACCCTATCCTACAGAGAGCCCCACCAAGCCAAACACACAGGAACATAATGTAGCCATGTAAACGGTGGGCCCTGAAGCATATAGGAGAAACGTGAACCCCCTGTATGAGCCATTAGGAGAGTAAATTAATAACCAGAGGAGCTTCGATTTCCTTAACGCCATCTCTGCCTTATGGCCAGGGCCTGAGTCATGTTATCTCTTCATCAGGAGGCCTCCTCTCTCTCTCTCCCTGTGTGTGTGTGTGTGTGTGTGTGTGTGTGTGTGTGTGTGTGTGTGTGTGTGTGTGTGTGTGTGTGTGTGTGTGTGTGTGTGTGTGTGTGTGTGTGTGTGTGTGTGTGTGTGTGTGTGTGTGTGTGTGTGTGTGTGTGTGTGTGTGCGTGCGTGCGTGCGTGCGAGGTACATAACCTAGCAGTTAGACCACTCCACAAATGTTAACAAACTATAGTTTTGGTAAGTCGGTTGGGATATCTAGTGTGCGCATGACACAAGCAATTTTTCCAACAATTGTTTACAGACAGATTATGTATATAATTCATTGTATCACAATTCCAATGCGTCAGAAGTTTAAATAGACTAAGTTGACTGTGCCTTTAAACAGCTTGGAAAATTCCAGAAAAGGATGTCATGGCTTTAGAAGCTTCTGATAGGTTAATTCACATCATTTGAGTCAATTGGAGGTGTACCTGTGGATGTATTTCAAGGCCTAGCTTCAAACTCAGTGCCTCTTTGCTTGACATCATGGGGAAATAAAAAAAAAACAGCCAAGACCTCAGAAAATCAATTGTAGCCCTCCACAAGTCTGGTTCATCCTTGGGAGCAATTTCCAAACGCCTGAAGGTACCACATTCATCTGTACAAACAATAGTATTCAAGTATAAACACCATGGGACCACGCCGCCGTCCTAGAGATGAACCTACTTTGGTGCGAAAAGTGCAAATCAATCCCGAACAACAGCAAAGGACCTTGTGAAGATGCTGGAGGAAACGGGGACAAAAGTATCTATATCCACAGTAAAACAAGTCCTATATCAACATAACCTGAATGGCTGCTCAGCAAGGAAGAAGCCACTGCTCCAAAACCGCCATAAAAAAGCCAGACTACGGTTTGCAACACCACATGGGGACAAAGATCGTACTTTTTGGAGAAATGTCCTCTGGTCTGATGAAACAAAAATAGAACTGTTTGGCCATAATGGCCATCGTTATGTTTGGAGGAAGAAGGGGAGGCTTGCAAGCCAAAGAACACCATCCATACCGTGAAGCACGGGGGTGGCAGCATCATGTCGTGGGGGTGCTTTGCTGCAGGAGGGACTGGTGCACTTCACAAAATAGATGGCAGCGTGAGGAAGGAAAATTATGTGGATATGTTGAAGCAACATCTCAAGACATCAGTCATGAAGTTAAAGCTTGGTCGCATATGGGTCTTCCAAATGAACAATGACCCGAAGCATACTTTCAAAGTTGTGGCAAAATGGCTTAAGAACAACAAAGTCAAGGTATTGGAGTGGCCATCACAAAGCCCTGACCTCAATCCTATAGAAAATGTGCGTGTGCGAGCAAGGAGGCCTACAAACCTGACTTAGTTACACCAGCTCTGTCAGGAGGAATAGGTCAAAATTTTCCCAACTTGTGGAAGGCTACCCGAAACGTTTGACTCAAATTAAACAATTTAAAGCAATGCTTCCAAATACTAATTGAGTGTATGTAAACTTCTGACCCACTGGGAATGTAATGATGAAATAAAAGCTGAAATAAATCATTCTTTCATACTATTATTCTGACATTTCACATTCGTAAAATAAAGTGGTGATCCTAACTGACCTAAGACAGGGAATTTTTACTGTGATTAAATGTCAGGAGTTGTGAAAAACTGAGTTTAAATGTATTTGGCTAAGGTGTACTGTGTGTACATTTTTGACTTCAACTGTATCTCTGTCAATGTGCCCTTGAGCAAGGCACTTAACCTTAATTGCTCCTGTAAGTCGCTCTGGATAAGAGTGTCTACTAAATGACTAAAATGTTCAATGTTTGTGCGTGTATTTCTCTGTGTGTGTGCAGATTGATTTATGTGTGGTCTAGAGGCAGGCCGTCGTCCACTCAGCAGGATAGAGCTAACTCCCTGCAGGGGGCCAGAGAAAAGGGCTACAGCATCTCTCCACTGGGAAAGGCTTACCAGCCACTGGACACACAGACAGAGGCTTCCCCCTGAGACCCACAACACTGGACATCTATCACATCAAAGACTAGTGTGTATATACAATCTGTGCATGTGGTTATTCAATTCAATGTGAATTAAATCACGTCTATGATTTATATGTGAATTATCGTCATATTAATTCATAGGAAATGTGCAATAAAAAGGCAACATGTACCAGACATGTAAAATAATACATGTGAATAATAAAGAGCTTAATCGACTGGTAGACAATAAAAAATATTGTCTTAATTCTAGTACTGTTATGTAGCCTGGCATGTAAAGGGTGTGAGGAGAAGTTCTGGCACAGTATCCCATAATTGGTTGGAATGACAGAGATGAGGTGAGACTTGATAACCGTTCTGCAAACGTTTACATCTTCTCACGGTATGCTGCTGATACAAGCTCACATCAGAATAGAAATACCATTCAAATGAAATATCATTCAAATACCTCTATTGGAAATATCCCCATGACAAAGATAGTGGGCTAAACCAACCATTTTAATTTATTGTTTACTTCCTGATAAAGTTTGCTCTTTGACCTATTGTGTCGCCATGACGGAATGAATTCTTCCTGTCCCTGTCTGGCGCTGCCATCATCCATGGCTCTGAAGCACAGAACAGACGGAACAACACGCACACACACATACTGTATATATGCACAGGGTTGGTAAGTAACGGATTACATGCAATCTGTTACATGTAAGGGATTACATAAAAAACATACCTATAATCTGTTATGTTACCAGCAAAAATGTTGTAATCAGACCACAGATATTTTTTTAACAAGTAGATGATAACTTCGAGGATTTCTTTTAAATTCAGAAAAATTCAAAAAAATCTTTGACACTCCTCTGTTTTCTCAATGACATTCAAATCAGCATTGAAAAAAGGTGCAAGTTTAAGTTTGTTCCACCTGAGTGAGTCAGAGACCACCTGAGCGACCACAAGTCAGAGACCACTATGATGACACACAAAATGTTTTTGATGGTTTGTGGAAAAAGAGCAGGAATAGGCTTTTGTAGGCTACAGTCCAAGCTATGTCTTCCAATGGTGCGACTTCTGTCGGCATTCAAAGATTATACAATGGGCAATCTGTAGTTGTAATGTAAAGATATAATTTAATCATATGTAGTGGAAAGTGATGGGTTAGAAGAAGCCTGAATAACCAACCCATAAAGTAAAATAAATTGAATATCTATATATGGCCAGCCATGTCAACTTTAACATTGATTTATCCTTCAGTAGATTAAATTGGAAAAATACATTTTTGTCTTCTTCTAATGCCTCTTAAGCGGAAAGTAATCGAAAAGTAACTTAATGTAATCAGATTACGTTACTGAGTTTGGGTAATCCAGAAGTTACTGATTACAATTTTGGACAACTAGTAACTGTAATGGATTACATTTAGAAAGTAACCTCCCCAACCCTGTACATGCACACACACACACGTAAACCGTCACTGACCCCGTGGAGCAGGGCTGGGTGTGCAGATTCATGGGAGGTGAGAAATAGCTCCAGTCCCCTTGTGTTGATGAAGGATCTGAGGCCTGAGAAGAAGCATGCTGGGAATGTTTCATGCCTCAGCGTGATGCCGGGATCCCCTCACACTCTGGCCATCTCAGACCCTACTAAGACCTGCTACTCACCACCACCCCCTCTCCCAACATGATATGTGGCTACAGTGGACATAACACAATGAGGACCAACTCCTACTCAACTTAACAAAATAATTTGTATTTACTTGATAGTTGGTAAACAATCAGGAGACATTTTCAGACATTTTCAGTGGAACTTGAAATATTCTGTAGGAGCATAAAGTTTCAATATTCACGTTTTATTAGTCGTATCTACGGGATGCACATGGTATACACCGTCAAATGAAATGCTTAATTGTAGGTTCCTTCTCGACAACTCCAGAACAATAATACAGGAAAGCACAATGTATAGTCCAATATTTACTATTTACCAGTTTTGGGGAAGCGGGGATTGGGGGCAAGTGTTTAAATTGAGCAGTTTTTAGCAATCATATTAAGTCTGGTAGCAGCAGGTGTGTGTGTGTGTGTGTGTGTGTGTGTGTGTGTGTGTGTGTGTGTGTGTGTGTGTGTGTGTGTGTGTGTGTGTGTGTGTGTGTGTGTGTGTGTGTGTGTGTGTGTGTGTGAGTGTGCGTGTGCGTGTGTGAGTGAGTGAGTGAGTGAGTGAGTGAGTGAGTGAGTGAGTGAGTGAGTGAGTGAGTGAGTGAGTGAGTGAGTGTACATGTGCTGTGGTGTGGAGAATCCGAGCAGGTGGTCAGTCCAGTTCAAGTGTTCAGTAGTCTGATTGCTTGTAGGTAGAAACTGTCCCTGAGCCTGTTGGTATCATACCTCATGCTTTGATATCGTCGGCCCAACGGTAAAGATGTTAACAGCTCGTGGCTGGGGTGTGTGGGGTCTTTGATGATGCTGCCGGCCTTTCTCAGGCACCGCTTTAAGTAGATGTCATGGATGAATGGGTGAACGGTCCCAGTGATTTACTGGGCGGTCTTCACCAGCCGCTGTAGGGCCTTGTGGTGGATGGACAATCTCGATGGTGCAGTGGTAGTATTTGTAGAGGACCTCGAGTGGCATGCCACATTTCTTCAGTCGCTTTAGAAGTAGAGACGCTGTTGCGCCCTCTTTACAAGAATGGTGGTGTTGTTGGTCCATGTCAAGTCCTCAGTAATGTGGACGCTGAGGAACTTAAAACTGCTGGCTCTCTCTATTGCAATCCCATTGATGTGGATAGGTTTATGTTCCCTCCGCTGCTTCCTGAAATCATCAATCAACTCCTTTGTTTTGCTGATGTTGAGAGGTTGTTGTCCTGACACCACGATGCCAGTTACCTCCTCCCTATAGGCTGACTCGTCGTTGTTGGTTCAGGCCTACAACTGTGGTGTAGTCAGCAGACTTGATGATGGAGTTGGTGTTGTGCAAAGAAACGCAGTCAAAGGTGAACAAGGAGTACAGCAGAGGGCTGAGGACACACCCCTGGGGGACCCCTGTGTTGAGAGTCAGTGTGAAAGAGGTGTCGTTGCCAATCTTCACAGCCTTTGGTCTGCCCATCAGCAAGTCCAAGATCTAGTTGCAGAGGATGGTGTCCAGACCGAGGGCTCTTGAGTTTGATGTAGTGCTTGGAGGGAACAATAGTGTTGAATCTGAACTGTATTCAATGACCAGCATTCTCACATAGGTGTTCCTGTTGTCCAGATGTGTTATGGCCGTGTGAATAGCGATCCAAATGGAATCTTCCATGGATCTGTTGGAACAGTAAGCAAATTAGAATGGGTCCAGTATTCCTCGCATTCTGGCCTTGATGTGGGCAATGACCAGCCTCTTCAAACCTGTTGCAACGAGCAATCCCGTATCCGGGAGCGTAATTATAGCCTCAAGCTCATTACCATAACGCAACGTTAAAATTAACTATTCATGAAAATCGCAAATGAAATGAAATAAATATATTGGCTCTCAAGCTTAGCCTTTTGTTAACAACACTGTCATCTCAGATTTTCAAAATATGCTTTTCAACCATAGCAAAACAAGCATTTGTGTAAGAGTATTGATAGCTAGCATAGCATTAAGCCTAGCATTCAGCACGCAACATTTTCACAAAAACAAGAAAAGCATTCAAATAAAATCATTCACCTTTGAAGAACTTTGGATGTTTTCAATGAGGAGACTCTCAGTTAGATAGCAAATGTTCAGTTTTTCCAAAAATATTATTTGTGTAGGAGAAATCGCTCAGTTTTGTTCATCACGTTTGGCTAAGAAAAAAAAAAAGGAAAATTCTGTCGTTATAACGGCAAACTTTTTTCCAAATGAACTCCATAATATCGACAGAAACATGGCAAACGTTGTTTAGAATCAATCCTCAAGGTGTTTTTCACATATCTATTCAATGATATATCATTCGTGGAAGTTTGGTTTCTCCTCTGAACGACGTGGAAAAATGCATGCAGCTGGAGATTGCGCACCAATTTCGACAGAGGACACCAGGCGGACACCTGGTAAATGTAGTCTCTTATGGTCAATTTTCCAATGATATGCCTACAAATACGTCACAATGCTGCAAACACCTTGGGGAAACGACAGAAAGTGTAGGCTCATTCCTTGCGCATTCACAGCCATATAAGGAGACATTGGAACACAGCGCCTCCAAAATCTGGGGCATTTCCTGTTTGAAATGTAATCTTGGTTTCGCCTGTAGCATCAGTTCTGTGGCGCTCACAGATAATATCTTTGCAGATTTGGAAACGTCAGAGTGTTTTCTTTCCAAATCTGTCAATTATATGCATAGTCGAGCATCTTTTCGTGACAAAATATCTTCATCCAAAAATGAAATACTGCCCCTAGAGTTTAAAGCACTTCATGAAGACAGGGGGACTGCGTCATTTGGGCATGTCACCTTGTTTTTCTTGGGCACTGGGACGATGGTGGTCTCCTTGAAGCTGGTGGGGACTACAGCCTGGGACAGAGACAGGTTGAAGATGTCAGATAAGACGCCTACCAGCTGGTCAGCACACACTCTGAGGACACGGCCAGAGATGCCAGCTTTGTGAGTATTCACTCTTTTGAGAGTTTTCCTCTCGTCAGCCTCGGAAAGCGAAAACACCTGGTCACCCAGTGCAGCGACAGTCTTCCTGGATGTGTTAAGCTCCTCTGGGAGGGAGGCTTCGGTGGGCACCACACAGCTGGGTTTGCCTTTGTAGTCTGTGATAGTTTGTAGTCCTTGCCACTTGCGTCGCAAGTCTGAGATGTCGAACATCAATTCAAGTTTGAGTCTGTTTTGTCTTTTTGCATCCTTAATGAGTTCGCGGAGCTCGTACCTGCTCGCCCTGTACTCGTCGCACGCCACCGAGTCATCTGGGTTTGTTCTGCTGACATTGAATGGTGCAGTACGGGCTCTCAGCATCCTCTCTTCTGTCTGTTCTCTTCCGATAGGAAGGATGGGCCAAAATACGACTAACACCTTGACTACAGGCAGGTTTCCGCTATCACGCTATCACCAATCAAATCCCCTCAAATCTGTGATGACAGGGAAATAGTGTTTAGGAAAGGGGTAACCACTTTAGAGTGTTTGGACTGGTCCCCCTGTCAAACTGAGAGGAAGTTAAGCAGAAGGACAATGAGAGAGTTTACAGTGTAATCAGCATGAAGGAAATTCTGAAGAAATAGAACGAGGAAGGAGGGAGCTGATTGATGCTTGGTTAGCTAGGCAGGAAGGAAGTGAGGAAATTAGCGCCAGCCAGGGCACTGGGAGCTGTCGAGTACTTCCTGTCTCATTGAAGGGTGTGAAGTATGCCACGAATGCCAACCCCATGAGTACCCTTCCAAAACACACACATGCACATGCACATTACTGTACATACAGTAGACAAACACACAAACAGCACAGCAAAGCAAACCACAGCACAGCACAGCTATCTTCCCTACTATCACTTCCAGCCAAAAGGGAAATATGCTGGTATCCAGACCTCCTGACACGTCTATGTTCCTTTCTACTGCATTAACCTCCTGAAGAATGTCACAAAGCACCCAACAATAAGGACCTTCAGCACTTTACTACAGTATACTTACGTCAGAGCCTGACAATGGCAATAGTGTACAAGTATCATATAATTAAGGAGGCAAGAGAAGCAAGCCAAACAGATAAAGACAAGGAGATGTCCTTGATATTGTGGCAGCAGTGTGGTGACAGTATTTTGTGTGACAGTTCAGCACAGCAGCCTGTGAGGTGGAAGGCTAACATCTCCTGACATGTGCCTGAGTCATCGGTGCCTCATGTCTCTGCTCCTTCATTATGACAGGATGGTGTGTGTATGTGTGTGTGTCTGTCTGTCTGTGTGTTTGTGTGTGTGTGCCTGTGTGTGTGTGTGTGTGTGTGTGTGTGTGTGTGTGTGTGTGTGTGTGTGTGTGTGTGTGTGTGTGTGTGTGTGTGTGTGTGTGTGTGTGTGTGTCTGTGTGTGTGTGCGTGCATGCGTGCGTGCATGTGCGTGCGTGCGTGCATGCGTGCGTGCATGTGCGTGCGTGCGTGTGTGTGTATTTTGGTGAGTGCATGTTGTACTCTGTGCTGATGACGAGTGTTCACCTGCATTAGCGTTTCAGAGGATCTGTCCAGCAGCTTCCATGCAAGGATTCCCTTTTGACCTCTGGAGCGCTGGTCATCCAAGAGCAGAATATTTTTTGTTCAACTGTATTGCAATATGTTGCCACATTTATTAAAGCATGTCTGTCTCCTGACCCCTCCTGTCTCAGCCTCCAGTATTTATGCTGCAGTAGTTTATGTGTCGGGAGGCTAGGGTCAGTTTGTACTTCTCCTGTCTTATCCTGTGTTCTGTGTGAATTTAAGTATGCTCTCTCTAATTCTCTCTTTCACTCTTTCTTTCTCTCTCTCGGAGGACCTGAGCCCTAGGACCATGCCTCAGGACTACCTGGCATGATGACTCCTTGCTGTCCCCAGTCCACCTGGCCGTGCTGCTGCTCCAGTTTCAACTGTTCTGCCTGCGGCTATGGAATCCTGACCTGTTCAACCGGACGTGCTACCTGTCCCAGACCTGCTGTTTTCAACTCTCTAGAGACAGCAGGAGTGGTAGAGATACTCTTAATGAATGGCTATGAAAAGCCAACTGACATTTACCCCTGAGGTGCTGACTTGCTGCACCCTCGACAACTACTGTGATTATTATTATTTGACCATGCTGGTCATTTATGAACATTTGAACATCTTGGCCATGTTCTGTTATAATCTCCATCCGGCACAGCCAGAAGAGGACTGGCCACCCCTCATAGCCTGGTTCCTCTCTAGGTTTCTTCCTAGGTTTTGGCCTTTCTATGGAGTTTTTCCTAGCCACCGTGCTTCTACACCTGCATTGCTTGCTGTTTTGGGGTTTTAGGCTGGGTTTCTGTACAGCACTATGAGATTTCAGATGATGTACAAAGGGCTATATAAATACATTTGATTTGATTTGATGTATATTACATCTAGAAACTGATGGGAGAGATGGTCAGGAGAGAGAGTGTTATAGACTCATATACTATATAGAAACAGCTCAACTTGAAAATACTATTTGGGGGCAACAGGTAGCCTAGTGGTTAGAGCGCTGGGCCAGCAACCAAAAGTTTGCTAGATCAAATCCCTGAGCTGACAAGGTAAAAGTCTGTCGTTCTGCCCCTGAACACGGCAGTTAACCCACTGTTCCTAGGCTGTCATTGTAAATGACAATTTCTCCTTAACTGACTTGCCTTGTTAAATAAAGGATCAGTAAAAAAAAACATTATATCAACCACTTCAGTATATGTTACCAGGAAACTGAGATCTACAGACTCATTTCCAGAGATGACCAAACTGGCAAGGATCATTTAAAATGAACCTCCTTAGGTTAATCTTAAACCTCTTTAGGTTAATCTTAAACCTCTTTAGGTTAATCTTAAACCTCTTTAGGTTAATCTTAAACATCCTTAGGTTAATCTTAAACCTCTTTAGGTTAATCTTAAACCTCTTTAGGTTAATCTTAAACATCTTTAGGTTAATCTTAAACCTCTTTAGGTTAATCTTAAACCTCTTTAGGTTAATCTTAAACCTCTTTAGGTTAATCTTAAACCTCTTTAGGTTAATCTTAAACATCCTTAGGTTAATCTTAAACATCATTAGGTTAATCTTAAACCTCTTTAGGTTAATCTTAAACATCCTTAGGTTAATCTTAAACCTCTTTAGGTTAATCTTAAACCTCTTTAGGTTAATCTTAAACCTCTTTAGGTTAATCTTAAACATCATTAGGTTAATCTTAAACCTCTTTAGGTTAATCTTAAACATCCTTAGGTTAATCTTAAACATCCTTAGGTTAATCTTAAACCTCTTTAGGTTAATCTTAAACCTCTTTAGGTGAATCTTAAACATCCTTAGGTTAATCTTAAACATCATTAGGTTAATCTTAAACCTCTTTAGGTTAATCTTAAACATCCTTAGGTTAATCTTAAACATCCTTAGGTTAATCTTAAACCTCCTTAGGTTAATCTTAAACCTCCTTAGGTTAATCTTTAACCTCCTTAGGAACAATGAAAGCTATAGTACTGTAAGTGTATCATCCTTCTGTGTCTGGAGTAATGACACAGTTTAGAGTGAGATGGGCTGGAAAAAGACAACAACAGGGAGAGAGAGCTGTGAGATTGAGCTGTAGACTCATCCAGAGAGACAAGTAAGATAAAGATGTCTATCCATTTGAAATGCAGAGAGAGATGTACTGGGATGGGTTGGGCTCCTCCCTCCTTAATGCATTGTCCTCTGTGTGGTTTTAAGTGGCCTGGGAGGCCGTTTGGCCATCAGTTTTCCTCCTACTGCTCAGCCAGGATTGAGTTAACGTCCCTATATATGCATGCAGGCATGTGCATGTACACACACACACACACACACACACACACACACACACACACACACACACACACACACACACACACACACACACACACACACACACACACACACACACACACACACACACCAATCTACCTTATATACACACACACACTAGGCTTCCCTACACACAAACCCAACCCCTACCCCTACCCCTTTCTAATTCCCCTCCTCCTCACCCCCCATTTCACAGTGACTTGTTGGTGATTTATCTGATGGAAGGAATTCTGTGAAGGGCTGGGATCCCCACTGTAACCTTTTCCCCCCACCAGATGTTCGGTTTGAAAACACGATAATGTTCATCCCTAAATCCCCATGCAAACATATCATGTGGCTGCTATGTGTTTGTGGCAAGGCCGAGAGGAATGACAGCGACTGGGAGCGAGAAAGGATTTTAAACAGAGCCGGTGTGGCGCAGGCAGCGAGGCAGGCAGCGAGGCACATGCTCACTGATGACACAAAGATGACCTGGGGAAGGAGGGGGGATCCTTCCACCTAGCACAATGGATCCTCTTTACACGAGTCACTTAGTCCATATAGGACCGGATCCTTTAATTGGTTCTAAGGCTCGGGGTAAATGAAGGGATGATAAACTATTCTCACCTGATGCATCTATCAAATCCTCAACTGCACAGTAACACAGATGAACACTCAGGTTATAGGGAGAAACCTTCCCTTCCCTATCACCAAAATGACTGTTACAATATAGGTCGTATGTGGTTATCAAACATACTGTATGCATGAGTTTTCAGTATCACCTAATTGTGTTGCCATTCGTGTTATTCCATCATCCACATTACATTCACACATTTACTGTCCTGAATTAGAAGGAAACACATGAAATCTGTCAGCCAGCTGAAACACAAGCCATGAAAGGCATGGCATCCTTAACAACAGCAAAACGTTGTGTAAGGTGATCTACAGCACGGTTGTCCAGTGAGAGTGTAACCTATATCAAAGATAGGCCAGAGACAATCACCAGGGTTACAGACAGCTTGGTCTCTCTCTGACACCACTACACCACAGTTCCACTTGGCTGGGCACACACACTCAGCTCACTATGGAGAGAGGGAACAGAGAGAGAGACGGAAAGAGGGAGAGAGGGAGAGAGGGAAAGAGGGAGAGGGGGAGAGAGGGAGAGAGGGAGAGACGGAGAGAGGGAGACAGAGCGATGTCGTGGGGCATGACAGCTTCGACAGTCACAGCCAATATTTGTCACTTTCAGAGTGCATGAATTCTTGATTTGATGTGCCTTAATTGATTCAGTTCTGCTCGGTGCTGGCTGTCTGTCAGAGTGGGGCTTCCCTCTCTCTCTCTCTCTCCACCTCTCACCCCGCACCAGGCAGGCTGCTGAGAGACTACTTTCCCTAGGTTGGGGAGGGATAGAGGGTGAAGAGGAGGGATGGGGAGGCAGGGAGGGCAGCAGGTGACGGTACCCTCGCGGTGACCCCTTCCATGACACCATGAGGCCCACACGGCAGACATGTTGGAGGATCAAGTGCTTCAAAGTGAAACAGATGGAGAGATAAAAATGTGATTTCATGGCTCAGGCCTTGCTTGGATGGAGGATGGATGAGGGAGCTTTTTTGTTGTTGCAGGAAGTAGCCGTCATGTGCGCTCTAACGACAAGGCAACTTGACATCTGGGCTCTGGACACTGGACCTGTGTCACATGGAGGGGGGAAACACAGGAGAACAGCCACAGAAAGCCACAGCATGGCTTACAAACTGATGATGCCTCTGTCTCCTATGACGACATCATCCTGCATCAATATAGTGTGTCCCTGTGTCACTATCATTTCTATGCCCTGCTACTATGCTGTTACTATGGTTTTCCACCAAGGTTAGCAACTATGTCTCTAAGGGTGTGCGGTTCCATTGTGAGAGTATTTTTTATGCTTATATTGTTACGAAGAAAGAAAGGTAATATTTTAACATTTACCTTGGTTGTCCTCCCAAGCCTGAGCCCTCTCAAGAGACTCGTCCAAAATGAATTTAGTTTCTCCCTTTATATTGTTATAGCAGAAATGAACAATACAGCTGAGTGGTTTAGCTTGGAAGTGATGCCTTTTCCTTATAGCCTTGAGAGATAAAAATAAATAAAAAAAGAATGGGAAAGGACAAACAAAATGAGAGCCTGTGTGGATTAGGAAAAACACATTTGTGGAGAGGAGAGAACAGTTCAATGACAAGCTGATGGGGGGTGTGGGGCATACAGGGAAAGGGAAAGGGGGATACCTAGTCAGTTGAACAACTGAATGCATTCAACAGAAATATGACCCCTCTGAATCAGAGAGACAGAGCGTGTTCATGAATTTGAAGGATTTACACGAATCCTAGACGTTTATTGTCAACGGCAGTTGATAGCATATAGTGATATATAAAAACCTACAAAACATTTACACCAATAAAAGTATGGGCACTTTCAACTGTCTCACAGTTAACATACAGTAATTCTATGTTAACTGCCGTTTCATGTTGGTCCCACTCAAGGCGTCCGATAGCTTTAATCTTGGACCAAGCTTGTTATCAACAATGATTAATTGTGGATAACGCCCATGGAATCAGGGAGGCACTCTACAACAAAGCACTACGGTGGTGAACCAGAACTGTCACAGGAGAATTTAGATGCATACTCGATTGCTTTTAAAGTGAGTGCCACTAATATCTTGTGATCATGTTAATTCTCTCTTGAAGGGCGAAAAGAGCCAGATAAAAGCTCTCTAAAAGGGGCCAGAAATGGCAATTGCTGAGGAACAAGTTGCCAGTTTGAGTAGTATTAGGCAGAGCCTGGCGGCGCCTGGCCCCTGCGCATCATGTGTGTGTGTGCTAATGTCACATTGATTATGCTGGTCGTAAACTGCCTTTGTTTGTTCCTCCGTTCCCCTGTCCGTCACCCGCCTGCTGGGACGAACCACAGTCACACTAAAAGCCATCTTTTCTGTGTTTGCCTCAATTTTAAGTTGCTGAGGAGGAGAAGGGCATTCCCATCGGAGGCCTCTCCCACTTACATTTCCCTCTGCATTCTCATGTATTAATTGCTTTTTAATGTTTCCTTCTCTCCTGGATGCTGTTGCGTACAAGCAAATCAACTAGAATAGGGGCTTAAGCTTTTCTCTGTTTTGGGTCACGGCCCTGACTAAAAGGGTAGCCACTGAATAAACCATAAATGTAAGACGGAATCAAGATGGTGAAAGATGAAGTAAAAATGGGAGCCATTTGGCCTGCCTTCTGCAGCATCCCAAGTGTACCTACTCTCATCTGTGTACGTGCCACATGAAGGGAATCTGGTGCGATGAGGGTGGAGGATATGTTGTTGATCCTATGAACAATTGTGACATTTGGGACATGATCCCCCCCCCCCCCCCCCCCCCCCCATCTGCACCAACTTTGGGCAAAATTCTACTTTTCAGCATTGATTTTTTTAGCTACCGGTATGCACATTACATGGAGAACAAAGAAATAAAGCCTGCTTTGTGTGCGGATTTAATTTCACATTGGTAGTACCATCTGTATAACTGTGACAGTGCAATAGTATATTAAATATAACCATAAGAATAATCATAAATACCATGTGACTTATCATTCCACTGCAGTTAGTCACCATAGCCAGAGCATGTGCTTATAAACTTTACAGATAGGCTTCTGTAAACATGACAAACATCACAGAACTACAGCACAACCTCCAAATATATCTCTTATCAGAACAAGGAAGAGGTGGTTCATTAAATCTAGGGTCTGATTGTCTAGTCCACACTCTATAGGCCATCATCTATTTCAATCACGCGCACAGCTTACAATACAGGAGAGGACAGTGGTGAGTGTGTGCAGGGCAGAAATATTGGGTCTGGTGGTGAGCGCATGGGGCGTGAGGGGGTCATTGAGCGTTTGGGCTTGAGTTACAGAGCTAGCATCTGCCATCCGGCCATCAGGAAGTCTTATCCATCATTGGCCAGCTCCACGGCCAGTGTTTGTAAAAACACCCAGAGGAAATGGAGTCTCTGGGCCAGACAAGAATAAAATTAGCTTGATGACTAAGTTCCTCCTCAGCTCCGGCGGGAATAAGACCCACCATTTGTTTTCATTACTTCCCCTGGTTGTATGGAGGCCGCACCGCACTGAGCCACCCGGGTGCCTGCCTGCCTGTATCCCTCTCCTGAACAGGGATGGGTTGTTGCATAGGGGTATGTGTTGTGTTGTCATTTCCAGTATTGTGCAAGTTTAATCAAAGATATTCCCTCGTAAACACAGGACTTTGATTTCAGGGCTCTTTGCATACATAATTGCACTCTGTATAGAAGGTGACTTTATTATTTGGAATGATTCCACGTAACCTCATGACATTCAATATTGGCTTGGCCTTTTATAGGTCTTCCTCAGAATATATTGTAAATGGGCAAAGGTTATAAAAATTGATTTAGTTAATAAATTAGATTTCATTTGTACCATTGCTATGACCTAAGCCTGGTCCTCTGTAACAAATATGTTGCCATACGGAGGACCTGATATTTGAGTAACAGAAGCAACTTGTAAAAGTACAAACCTGACGTGCCATGGGAGAGTGGACCAATAGTATGTCACTTCACAACTCAGATTAAGTTATCAACGGTGTTGCCAACAAACGAGACAAAGGCTCCTCTTGCCAAATCCACCCACTCTCTTCCAAGTAGGTAGCAACAGGAGCCCGCAATCAATCAATTAGTCTAAACAAGGTCACAGCAACCCCACCCAGCTCCATGCAAACAATGACAAGATTATACTCCTCTAATAAACATCAATTTAATGCTTTACAAACAAAAAACACTATCCTATTTAGCTAATTACAGTGGCAAGAAAAAGTATGTGAACCCTACCTGGATTTCTGCATAAATTGGTCATAAAATTTGATTTGAACTTCTTCTAGGTCACAACAATAGACACAAACAGTCTGCTTAAACTAATAACACACAAACAATTGCACCTTTTCATGTCTTTATTGAACACACCGTGTAAACATTCACAGAGCAGGGTGGGAAGAACTATGTGAACCCTTGGATTTAATAACTGGTTGACCCTCTTTTGGCAGCAATAACCTCAACCAAACGTTTTCTGTAGTTGAGAATCAGACCTACACAACGGTCAGGAGGAATTTTGGACCATTCCACTTTACAAAACTGTTTCTGTTCAGCAATATGCTTGGGATGTCTGGTGTGAACTGCTCTCTTGAGGTCATGCCACAGCATCTCAATCGGGCATCTCAAAGGCGTATTTTCTTCTGTTGAAGCCATTCTGTTGTTGATTTACTTCTGTGTTTTGGGTCGTTGTCCTGTTTAATCACCCAACTGAGATTCAATTGGTGGACAGATAGCCTTACATTCTCCTGCAAAATTGGCCCTGAGGCAGCAAAGCATCCCCAAACCATGATGCTCCCTCCACCATACTTTACAGTTGGGATGAGGTTTTGATGTTGGTGTGCTGTGCCTTTTTTTCTCCACACAGTGTTGTGTGTTCCTTCCAAACAACTCAACTCTAGTTTCATCTGTCCACAGAATATTTTGCCAGTAGCGCTGTGGAACATCCAGGTGCACTTTTGCAAACTTCAGACGTTCAGCAATGGTTTTTTTGGACAGCAGTGGCTTCTTCCGTGGTGTCCTCCCATGAACATCATTCTTGTATAGTGTTTTACGTAAGATAGACTCGTCAACAGAGATGTTAGTATGTTCCAGAGATTTCTGTAAGTCTTTAGCTGACACTCTAGGATTCTTCTTAACCTTATTGAGCATTCTGTGCTGTGCTCTTGCAGTCATCTTTGCAGGACGGCCACTCCTAGGGAGAGTGGCAACAGTGCTGAACTTTCTCCATTTATAGACAATTTGTCTTACCGTGGACTGATGAATATCAAGGCTTTTAGAGATACTTTTGTAACCCTTTCCAGCTTTATGCAAGTCAATAATTCTTAATCTTATGTCTTCTGAGATCTCTTTTGTTTGAGGCATGGTTCACATCAGGCAATGCTTCTTGTGAATAGCAAACTTACATTTTGTGAATGTTTTTTATAGGGCAAGGTAGCCCTAACCAACATCTCCAATCTCGTCTCATTGATTGGACTCCAGGTTAGCTGAGTCCTGACTCCAATTAGCTGTTGAAGAAGTCACTAGCCTTGGGGTTCACATACTTTCCCCAACCTACACTGTAAATGTTTAAATTATATATTCAATATATACAAGACAAATACAATAATTTTTGTGTTATTAGTTTAAGCACACTATGTTTGTCTATTGTTGTGACTTAGATGAAGCTCAGATCAAATTTGATGACCAATTTATGCAGAAATCCAGGTAATTCCAAAGGGTTCACACACTTTTCGTGCCACTGCAGTTCTACCGTAATCAGTAAATATTATCTCTCTCAGTATTGGATAACGGAACTTGATCATTCTTTCATTCTTTCTAAAATTACCGCTCCAATTGTTACAACCCCTATTACTAGCCTGTTTGTCGTATCGTCTGAGATCCCTAAAGATTGGAAAGCTGCTGCGGTCTTCCAAAGGGGTGACACTCACTGCTACAGGCCTATATCTATCCTACACTGCCTTTCTAGTATTTGAAAGCCAAGTTAACAAACAGATCACCGACCATTTCGAATCCCACGGTACCTTCTCCGCTATGCAATCTGGTTTCCGAGCTGGTCATGGGTGCACCTCAGCCACGCTCAAGGTCCTAAACGATATCATACCCGCCATCGACAAAAGACAATACTGTACAGCCGTATTCATCGACCTGGCCAAGGCTTTCGACTCAATCACCGCATTATTTTCGGCAGACTCAACAGCCTTGGTTTCTCAATTGACTGCCTCGCCTGGTTCGCCAACTACTTCTCAGAGAGAGTTCAGTGTGTCAAATCGGAAGACCTGTTGTCTGGACCTCTGGCAGTCTCTATGGGGGTGCCACAGGGTTAAATTCCCGGGCCGACTCTTTTTTCTGTATACATCAGTGATGCCGCTCTTACTGCTGGTGATTCTCTGATCCACCTCTATGCAGACGAAACCATTCTGTATACTTCTGACCCTTCTTTGGATATTGTGTTAACAAACCTCCAAACAAGTTTCTATGCCATACAACACTCCTCCCGTGGCTTCCAACTGCTCTTAAATGCAAGTCAAATTAAATGCATGCTCTTCAACCGATCGCTGGCCCGCACTCGCCCGCCCGTCTAGCATCACTACTCTGGACGGTTCTGACTTAGAATATGTGGACAACTACAAATACCTAGGTGTCTGGTTAGACTGTAAACTCTTTTTCCAGACTCACATTAAGCATCTCCAATACAAAATTAAATCTAGAATAGGCTTCATATTTCGCAACAAAGCCTTCTTCACTCATGCTGCCAAGTATACCCTCATAAAACTGACTATCCTACCAATCCTTGACTTCAGCAATGTCATTTACAAAATAGCCTCCAACACAAATTGGATGTAGTCCATCACAGCGCCATCTGTTTTGTCACCAAAGCCCCATATAGTACCCATCACTGCAACCTGTATGCTCTCGTTAGCTTCATATTCGTCGCCAAACCCACTGGCTCCAGGTCATCTATAAGTCTTTGCTTGGTAAAGCCCCGCTTTATCTCAGCTCACTGTTCACCATAGCAGCACCCACCCATAGCGTGCGCTCTTGCAGGTATATTTCATTGGTCACCCCCAAAGCCAATTCATCTTTGGCCGCCTTTCCTTCCAGTTCTCTGCTGCCAATGACTGGAACAAACTGCTAAAATCACTGAAGCTGGAGACTTATATCTCCCTCACTAACTTTAAGCATCAGCTGTCAGAGCAGCTTACCGATCATTGCACCTGTACATAGCCCATCTGTAAATACCCCACCCAACTACCTCATCCTCATATTGTTATTTATTTAGCTCTTTTGCACCCCAGTATCTCTACTTGCACATTCATCTTCCCCACATCCATCACTTGTGTTTAATTGCTAAATTGTCATTATTTCGCCATTATGGCCAATTTATTGCCTTACCTCCCTAATCTTATTATATTTGCACACACTGTATATAGACTTTTATATTGTGTTGTTGACTGTACGTGTGTTTATCCCATGTGCAACTCTGTGTTGCTTTTGTCGCTCTACTTTGCTCTATCTTGACCAGGTCGCAGTTGTAAATGAGAACTTGTTTTCAACTGGCCTACCTGGTTAAATAAAGGTGAAATACATATATATTTTTTTAAGCAGGAGGCCCTGGGTCTGACCCCTGCCCTGTGTAATTGGCTCCTGGACTTCCTGACGGACCGCCCCTAGGTGGTGAAGGTAGGAAACAACATCTGCACTTCGCTGATCCTCAACACTGGGGCCCCACAAGGGTGCGTGCTCAGTCCCCTCCTGTACTCCTTGTTCACCCATGACTGCATGGCCATGCACACCTCCAGCTCAATCATCAAGTTTGCAGATGACACAACAGTAGTGGGCTTGATTACCAACGATGATGAGACCTATGATGAGACCTACAGGAAGAAGGTGAGGGCACTCGGAGTGGGGTGTCAGGAAAACAACCTCTCACTCAATGTCAACAAAACAAAGGAGATGATTGTGGACTTCAGGAAACAGCAGAGGGAGCTCACCTGTATCCACATCGTCAGCACAGTAGTGGAGAAGGTGGAAAGTTTTAAGTTCCTCTGCTTACACATCACGGACAAACTGAAATGGTCCAACCACATAGACAGCGTGGTGAAGAAGGCACAACAGCGCCCACAACCATAAGGGTCTCCAGAGGGTTGTACACAACGCATAATGGGGCAAACTACCTGCCCTCCAGGACACCTACAGCGCCCGATGTCACAGGAAGGCCAAAAATATCACAAAGGACAACAACCACCGAGCCACTGCCTGTTCACCCAGCTACCATCCAGAAGGCGAGGTCAGTACAGGTTCATCAAAGCTGGGACCAAGAGACTGAAAAACAATTTCTATCTAACACAGAGAGGCTGCTGCCTACATACAGACTTGAAATCATTAGCCACTGTAATACACAGAACATTAGGCACTTTGATAATGCCACTTTAATAATGTTTACATATCTTGCTTTTCTCATCTCATATGTATATACCATATTTTATACCATATATTGCATCTTGCCTGTGCCGCTCGGTCATCGCTCATCCATATATTTATATGTATATATTCTTATTCCATCCCTTTACTTAGATTTGTGTGTATTAGGTAGTTGTTGTGGAATTGTTAGATTACTTGTAAGATACTACTGCACTGTCGGAACTAGAAGCACTCACAATAGCATCTGCTAACCATGTGTATGTGACCAATTCAATTTGATTTTGATTTAATTAGAGCTATAAAAATGCATGTTTAGTCATACCCGTGGTATACGGTCTGATATACCCCGGCTATCAGTCAGTCAGCATTCAGGGCTCGAACCACCCAGTTTATAAATGCAATTCTCAATGTGTGTGTGCAGCAGATGATGAATTCAAAAACATCACGTGTAGTAACCAGCCAAAGTGACTGTGTTGGCCACTTATACAGCATGGATGGACTTGGCCTCAGAAGTGTAAGATGGAACTCATGGTAGGATAGAGAGCAACTGATAGTCACTCTCTGCCTTTATGACACACATGGATGCACGCATGCACAGATTCCCACACAGTGCGAGATATAGCCCCTCTGTGTCCTAAACACACACAGTCACACACACACCCTCTCACTCGCTATCAGAGATTGGTTCCAGCTTTTACCCTGGGTGCCTGTTAGAGGGAAGTGAAGACATCTTGTACTTCTTTAAAGCCTGTAGCATTAACACCCTTGCCCCCAGTGTAAACCTGTGTGCTGACCTACAGCAAAGAGAGCCCTTTAGCTCTTTGTAATGTAGCACTAACCCAGACCTTTTGGCAAATGTACTACACTAGAGAGCAGGGCTTTTAAGTCCAACCTCCACTGGGAGAGGAGAGCAGAGTAGAGGAGGGGGCAGGAGGTACACAAGACAAGGGCCTTGAACTGGAGCTGTGAAAATAAAGATCCGCTCGCAGGCTTGGCACTTAACCCCGCCATTTTTCCTTTTGACCCTTTTTCCTTTGGCCTTGTCCACCTCCCCCTCTCTTTCTCTCTCTCACTCTCTCCTTCATTCTGAGTATATGTAAACAATCATTTTTATTTCGTATTGATGAGGTCACTACAAGGCATGGCAGTTCTGTTTTAACACTTCAGTCCTCAGTGGCCAGTACTGGCATTCAATGCACAGTGAAATCACGGGACACATGGCACATGGGTAGCATTGGAAACATGGGGTGAGTGAGAGTGAGAGAGCGAGAGAGTGAGAGAGCGAGAGAGAGTAGGAGAGAGTGAGAGTGAGAGTGAGAGTGAGAGTGAGAGAGAGAGAGAGAGAGCGAGAGAGTGAGAGAGAGAGAGTAGGAGAGAGTGAGAGAGAGAGAGAGAGAGAGAGAGAGAGAGAGCGAGAGCAGGGTAGAATTACATTACTTCCCAGAACCATTGTTTGCAGAGGAGAGGAAGCGATTTTCTCTAATGTGTCTCTGTGTTGTGTCCTTGTCCTCCCACGGTTGGCGCGTAGCCTGGATAGAGGGGTCCTGAAAGGTGGGTCAGACGGGAGAAAAGGAGGGAGATGTGTGTGCATCCATGCTTGCGTGCATGCCCGCTTCCATGGGTGCGCTTGGCATGTGTGTGCGTGCATGTGCGTGTGCGTACGCGTGTGTGCGCCTGTGCGTGTGTGCGTTACTCACGACGAGGATGTCAAATAAAGGGAAGAAAAGGTTCATTTCCCCGGCTGAAGGCACCCCTGGGAAGTGTAAGCAGGAGGACGTCTTAGAGCAGAGGGGAGAGGAGAGGTTACCGACGGTGTGCCTCTCTCATGGGGGCTAGATTTACAGCTGCCCAGAGTAACAGCCCTGCCATGCTTATTTCTACAGCCAGTTAAAACAAATTGCAGTCATGTTTTAATCGCAGGCCCTGTATTCCTCTGACTCTCTTGGCTCTCTTACTACAATGTTATTCCTGCTCTGAATGATCTCAATTACTCCTAAATAAATACCTTTACACTTGGGATGTAATCTACTCTCCAGTTGGAGAACAGTCCTTCTGTCTAGTGCTCGCCTTCCTCTGCCTCTCGCGTTTGATGATGTTAATATCCAGACCTCAGGTTTTTTTCTACTGATGTACACTGAACAAAAATATAAACGCAACATGCAACAGTTTCAACGATTTTACTGAGTTACATTTCATATAAGGAAATCAGTCAACTGAAATAATTCATTATTCATTATGCCCTGATCTATGGATTTCACATTCCTGGCAATGCAGACATGCATCTGTTAATCACAAAATACTTTAACAAAAAGTAGGGGCATGGATCAGAAAAACCAGTCAGTATCTGTTGATTGTGGCCTGTGGAAGGTTGTCCCACTCCTCTTCAATGGCTGTGCGAAGTTGCTGGATATTGGCGGGAACTGGAACACGCTTTCTTACAATTCAATCCAAACATGCTCAACCGGTGACATGTCATGTGACTATGCAGGTCATGGAAGAACCTTGGACATTTTCAGCTTCCAGGAATTGTGTACAGATCCTTGCGACATGGGGCCATGCATCATCATGCTGAAACATGATGTGACGGCGGCGGCTGAATGGAACGACAACGGGCCACAGGATCTCATCTCTGTGCATTCATATTGTTATCGTTAAAATGCAATTATGTTTGTTGTCCGTAGCTTATGCCTGCCATACCATAACCCCACTGCCAACATGGGGCACTCTCTCACAAGGTTGACATCAGCAAACCACTCACACACACGACGCCACACTGTCTGCCATTTACCTGGTAGTGTTGAAACCGAGATTCATATGTGAAGAGCACACTTCTCCATCGTTTGTGCAGAAATTATTCGGTTGTGCAAACCCACAGTTTTATCAACTGTCCGATTGGCTAGTTTCAGATGACCCCAAAGGTGAAGAAGCCAGATGTGGAGGTCCTGGTCTGAAGTGGGTAAAAAACAAGTGGTCTGCGGTTGTGAGGCCGGTTGGACATACTGCCAAATTTTCTAAAACGACGTTGGAGGCGGCTTATGGTAGAGAAATGTAAATGCAATTATCTGGCAACAGCTCTGGTGGACATTCCTGCAGTCAGTGTGACAATTGCACTCTCCCTCAAAACTTGAGACATCTGTGGCATTATGTTGTGTGACAAAATTGCTAATTTTAGAATGGCTTTTTATTTTCCCTCGCACAAGGTGCACCTGTGTAATGATCATGCAGTTTAATCAGCTTCTTGATATGCCACACCTGTCAGGTGGATGGATTTTTTGGAACCAATTTGTGCACAAAATATGAGAGAAATAAGCTTTCGTGCATATTTAAAATTTCTGTTATCTTTTATTTCAGCTCATGAAAGATAGGACCAACACTTTACATATTGCGCTTATATTTTGGTTCAGTATAATTATTTTACCTTTATTTAACTAGGCAAGTCAGTTAAGAACAAATTCTTATTTTCAATGACGGCCTAGGAACAGTGGGTTAACTGCCTGTTCAGGGGCAGAACGACAAATTTGCACCTTGTCAGCTCGGGGATTTGAACTTGCAACTAGTCCAACGCTCTAACCACTAGGCTACCCTGCCGCCCTCAAGCTAAAGTCATTTTGATAACCTTTTGCCATGCTGCCACACATGAGTCATGGTATTGTGTATTCATCAGAGATATGGTTCACACACAATTAAGATGTCTATTCCTAAATACAAGAACGCTCTTTTATCTAGAATTGACTTTGAACTTGGCAGACGCTCCTTAAAACATCACATCTCCATAAAAGTCTGCTTGAACTGATAAAATCTCAACAGTCCTTCGACAGAAAGTGTCTAAAATACAACCGTTGTTACACCTGTCACAGAGAGCACCGAACCGAATGATCGCTGCTGTCCCCATCCCCTGATGTGCTGCTGATTGCGATGCTGGAACCTTTGTAATCAGAGAGGCTGTTTGAGTTTGTCTCCTCGAGTTTCCTGCTGGCGCGGCGAGGACTGACTGACTGGCCCACTGGCTTTTTCATGTCAGCGATTGGAAACAGATGTGGAGGGCTTACAGTAAAGTGTCAGCACTCACCCCACGGCTCCACCTATCCTTCATCTCTCCATCCCCCATCTCCTCCAGGCCTTCATCCTACCTGCCTCTCCTCCTCACCCCGTCGTCCCTTCAGGGTGAGACAATGAATGTCACTCCCTCGGAGTCAATTGGGACAAATCAATAAATCATCAGACCATTTGTCTGCTACCCACACTGACCATCTCCAACCACCTCACCTCCATAGTGGGGCAGTTCAGCGCCACACAACTGGGGATTACGGCTTAGCTCAACATACATTCACAGCCTTCCTTCTGTTCAATCTAGAAGCAGGAGTAGTAGTGATAGTAGCAGAAATAGCAGAGGACCTGCAGAGCAAACATAGAGAGCATCTAAGCCTGTCTGTAAATTACATGAACTGCCTTTGACTAAGGACAGTAAAGGAGAGGAAAAGGAACTGTCCCACATAGCTCTCTCCATTTCCATCTATTCTCAGACGTCCAGGCCTCCAACCACCCATCCATACATCTACCATCCAGTCTTACACCTCCTCCCAGCCTAGTTTGCTCCACTTTGACCCCAGCCCCATACACCTCCCTAGGCCTTTGAATGAGCCAGCCTGGCCTGCACCACACTCTGACAAATGAGGTGGCGGCGGAGCCACTGTCTACAAGGGGCTTATTGGAGGCTGGGCCTGCTAGCTGGAGGAAGGGAGGGTTTGGGGGGCAGCCATGCAGCATGTTAGTTAGCCTGCTTAAGATTGTTGCTGCCCATCAAGGCCTCCTCTGCTCCCACACAAAGCATTCCTCCACCACAGAACATTCCCAGAGGGATGGAGGGGACTTGGGTTGGGAGCAGGGGGAGAGGGGGGATGACAAGGGTGGATGGATGTACTTAGTGCCATGCTGGAGGTCTCTTCATGGCTTGGCCCTGGATGATTGGTGTCAGGGGGGAGTGACAGAGTAGTCGCGTGGAGATAGGAGGAGCTGATAGAACAACGCTGGGAGGACAGACGGGGCCGCTGTCCAGCCGGTGGCGAGCGGACCGCACGTCTACAGTTTATTGGTCCTGACAGCATTCACACTGAGGCTGTGACACTCGCTGTGAGATTCATAGTTCCACACACATCTAGTGTAGTGGACATCCACCACTGGTAGCAGACAGTCTGTGGTAACATAACCAGCACATCAAGTCTGTTTGAGATCCGTTCGGTTTCATTGACAAATCGTTGATCCTCTGAAATGATCTAAATCAGTCAATGGTTGATTAAGTCGTCTTAGAAATGTGTTTGGTTAGGGGGAAATCAACCAGTGTGAGACAGAGAGACTGCAGAATGCAGAAAGGACCAGAGGCTGGTGCTTTAGCAGTTTTAAGGGGGCAGCAGCATCAGAGAACAGGGGTTATCCAGACACTAGTCAGGGCTCCGGTGCCCAGTGCTGCCTGCCTGAATGCTTAGGAGATTTAGAAGCGCTGCTTAGTTGGCAGACACACTCACGAAGATGAATGTGGAGAACACAGAAGAGTTCAAAGGCTTGGGCCCACACAGAGATGGGAAATATGTGGACCTTCTCTGTAGGAAGATGTCTGTTGGTCTGAGAATGAGCTGCAGAATGAACCAGCTTGTTAAACAAACTGACTGCTGTGAGGAACAAAAACACCTAGCCTACACTATGCCTATTTAATGACCAGTTTTAGGAAAGCATGTTGGGAATCATATCAGAGTATATCCATGGCTCATATTAAACCTTGAAAGCATTTCAGATCGGCAGAAACATAAGGTTACTCACTCCATCACCCACTCACATAACCCACTCCACATGAACACACACCAGACACAAACACAAAGGCACAGAGAGAGACACACACACACTCACACACAGTCCAACACCTGCTTGAGACCGGAAGAGCGGTGACATGAAATGGCTACTCTGCAGGTGTGAAATAGGGCCTGGTCCTTGCTTATCTGGGTCTATTTTGGTTTCAAAGAGTCATCTGTCCCTCTCCTCCACTTGACAGTGCTGCTCTCCACTCATCCGCCATGCACAGGGCTAGAGTGAGAACCGCCCACGAGCCCCAGAGCCTGCTCTTCAGCTCCTATCTCTGTGCTGTTAACCCACGAGCATTGGCGACTGCAGCCGTAGGGAGCCCAAATGGACACTCACTGCTCCATGGGCTCACCATCATCCTCATTAAACTATAACACCCTACATAGTTTCCTTTTCTCTATCACGGTGCAAGCACAACTGAAATCATATTGTGGAGGGTTCTGGGAGGCTACAGGTAACACGGGGAAAACAAAAGTGGGGGAGGCTCTGTTAGTGCAACGCAATTACTCATGGAAATACTTTACCCTTTCCTTTTCTGTATTAAGTCATGCTTTAGATACCTAAATGTCACTCTATTAATTGACTATAAGACTGTAACCCACAAGAAAGTTTCAATTCAAATCCACTCCAAAAACAGTATATACATTATTACAATAAAAGAGGCACTTTCCCTATTCTTGAGCCAGCATCCTAAACGCAATACTGGACTCCATACTCCATACAATTAGTCAAATGGTTCTATGATGTGCCCTAACAGCACTCAGTGTTGCACCGGCGAGGAGCTAAAAGCTCATATTTATCTTTAATTCCTCTTCAATGCGTGTCCTCTGCATCTTTCTCCAGGATTTATTTTTGACATCTGCTCCCCCCTGCAATTAACCTTGATGAAATTGGGAACACTATCTTTTGAAAAAAATAAATCTTCCCCTTCCTTTACCTCTCCATGTTACTTTTCAGCAATTGAAATCAGGGTAATGACAAAGGAAAAATAATGTTCTTTCAATAGATAATTAGGGAGATTGGTTTACCAGGCCCACTCAAGGCCCATTCACATGCAGGAATTGAGACAGGGCCGTTGTCTGCAAGGCCCAAGGGCTCCCTGGAGAGACATTCCCCTCTGTTTCATTTCTCTGAGCAGGTGCCTGGCAGGTAGTCAATGGAGACGCCAGTCCTGGAAATAAGAGGCCCCCGGCCAGAGGTCAACATCAGAGGTCAGGGGTCAGGATCCCAAGGTCATTAGGTTAATGGTCAGTTGTGCTGGGCAGATGACTGGAAATGAATGTCCGATCTGCTTCTGTTAAGGTGAAGGAGGCATACAACAGGATATGAAATCAAGGGGCTTCCTTCAGTCAATGACTGACCTCAATGCCTCTTTGTTCCACTTGTATTACTAATACACGTGCATATGCAGTGGGGGCATACACACACATATGCATAAAACCAACAGAGAGCCATTCCCTCCACGTTCTATTACCTAATTAGCGACAATACATTATCTTGACATCATTAATTTTGTACCCACTCTAAAGTTTGTGATTTACAGCTTCTTTGATATTTGTTGATTTTCATAACTTTTCCCACACCAATCTACATCCCTGTGCATAAACACAGTCATGGAAGATTAGCAAAATATTGATTGATTTCACCCAACTCTGCCCCCCACAGATTGAATTGTAACATATGTCCTCGGGCATCATACATTTACTCAGGGCCCAATTCACCAATGAATATTCTTGAAATTCCTACCGGGGTCAATGGTTGCATGTGCAGTGATTTACAATTCAATCTCAGCTGAGGAAACGTGATCTGTCATTGCCCAATGACTGCTAGGGCTACCATCGCCTGACACATGGAGGGCTTAAGCCCAGCCGGCCTGGTCAAGAGCCCTGGGGAAATACTGTACAAATGTCAGTTCACTGAGGACCAATGTCAGGAGCTTGAGGAGCGAGCCACAACCAGGAGGGTTACATACAGGGAAAAGTACAGGGAGTTCTAACCCTTTTCTATCCGCCAACATTCTGACACAGTTCCTGGGGGAACCGGGGCTTGGCGGCTCTCCTTACATAGGGTCGGCGGTGGACTCCCACTCCTGAGATACAGTATGTAATTGAATCTCTGTCCGACTGCAAACCAGGCTTTGGCAACTTGGGCTCTGTTGCTCCAAGGTAGGTTTTAGAAGTGTGTGATTCCAACGGCACAAAAAAATGCCAGGCTGGTCAGTCTAGGGTGCATGCGGCGGAGCGGGTTTCGTCAGAGCTGAGTCATCTAACGTGGAATGTGGTACAGTACAGTGTGTGTTTCATAATGTAATGTTTCTATTTATTTTTTAGTTTTCATTTCACCTTTATTTAACCAGGTAGGCTAGTTGAGAACAAGTTCTCATTTACAACTGTGACCTGGCCAAGATGAAGCAAAGCAGTGCGACAAAAACAACAACACAGAGTTACACATAAACAAATGTACAGTCAATAACACAAAATAAAACATCTATGTACAATGTGGGCAAATGTAGAAGAGTAGGGAGGTAAGCCAATAAATAGGCCACAGAGACTAAATAATTACAATTTAACATTAACACTGGAGTGATAGATGTGCAGATGATGATGTGCAAGTAGAGATACTTGGATGCAAAAGGGCAAGAAGATAAATTACAATATGGGGATGAGATAGTTGGGTGTGCTATTTACATATTGGCTGTGTACAGGTACAGTGATCATCTCTACTACAGACATATGAAATATGGGTCATATACTGCACATTTAAAAAGTGAATGGCAATATTGCAATATTGCCAATACATCCTTGCAACTTCACAGTACAGTTATAGGTATGTATCAACAATGGGATAAGATACAGTGCCTTGCGAAAGTATTCGGCCCCCTTGAACTTTGCGACCTTTTGCCACATTTCAGGCTTCAAACATAAATATATAAAACTGTATTTTTTTGTGAAGAATCAACAACAAGTGGGACACAATCATGAAGTGGAACGACATTTATTGGATATTTCAAACTTTTTTAACAAATCAAAAACTGAAAAATTGGGCGTGCAAAATTATTCAGCCCCTTTACTTTCAGTGCAGCAAACTCTCTCCAGAAGTTCAGTGAGGATCTCTGAATGATCCAATGTTGACCTAAATGACTAATGATGATAAATACAATCCACCTGTGTGTAATCAAGTCTCCGTATAAATGCACCTGCACTGTGATAGTCTCAGAGGTCCGTTAAAAGCGCAGAGAGCATCATGAAGAACAAGGAACACACCAGGCAGGTCCGAGATACTGTTGTGAAGAAGTTTAAAGCCGGATTTGGATACAAAAAGATTTTCCAAGCTTTAAACATCCCAAGGAGCACTGTGCAAGCGATAATATTGAAATGGAAGGAGTATCAGACCACTGCAAATCTACCAAGACCTGGCCGTCCCTCTAAACTTTCAGCTCATACAAGGAGAAGACTAATCAGAGATGCAGCCAAGAGGCCCATGATCACTCTGGATGAACTGCAGAGATCTACAGCTGAGGTGGGAGACTCTGTCCATAGGACAACAATCAGTCGTATATTGCACAAATTTGGCCTTTATGGAAGAGTGGCAAGAAGAAAGCCATTTCTTAAAGATAGCCATAAAAAGTGTCGTTTAAAGTTTGCCACAAGCCACCTGGGAGATACACCAAACATGTGGAAGAAGGTGCTCTGGTCAGATGAAACCAAAATTGAACTTTTTGGCAACAATGCAAAACGTTATGTTTGGCGTAAAAGCAACACAGCTCATCACACTGAACACACCATCCCTACTGTCAAACATGGTGGTGGCAGCATCATGGTTTGGGCCTGCTTTTCTTCAGCAGGGACAGGGAAGATGGTTAAAATTGATGGGAAGATGGATGGAGCCAAATACAGGACCATTCTGGAAGAAAACCTGATGGAGTCTGCAAAAGACCTGAGACTGGGACGGAGATTTGTCTTCCAACAAGACAATGATCCAAAACATAAAGCAAAATCTACAATGGAATGGTTCAAAAATAAACATATCCAGGTGTTACAATGGCCAAGTCAAAGTCCAGACCTGAATCCAATCGAGAATCTGTGGAAAGAACTGAAAATTGCTGTTCACAAATGCTCTCCATCCAACCTCACTGAGCTCGAGCTGTTTTGCAAGGAGGAATGGGAAAAAAATTCAGTCTCTCGATGTGCAAAACTGATAGAGACATACCCCAAGCGACTTACAGCTGTAATCGCAGCAAAAGGTGGCGCTACAAAATATTAACTGAAGGGGGCTGAATAATTTTGCACGCCCAATTTTTCAGTTTTTGATTTGTTAAAAAAGTTTGAAATATCCAATAAATGTCGTTCCACTTCATGATTGTGTCCCACTTGTTGTTGATTCTTCACAAAAAAATATAGTTTTATATCTTTATGTTTGAAGCCTGAAATTTGGCAAAAGGTCGCAAAGTTCAAGGGGGCCGAATACTTTCGCAAGGCACTGTATATCTGACTATTGGTTTCTTTCTCATTGAATAGAGAACCAAGACACATGTATAGTAGTGAAAGGTTTGGACACACCTACTCAGGCGCAGTGGTCTAAGACACTGCATCTCAGTGCAAGAGGCATCACCGCAATACTTGGTTCAAATCCAGGCTGCATCAGATCCGGCTGTGATTGGGAGTCCCATTGGGTGGCACACAACTGGCCCAAGGTTGTCCGTGTGTGGCTGGGTTAGGCTGTCAGAATTCAAGGGTTCTTCTTTATTTTTACTATTTTCTACATTGTAGAATAATAGTGAAGACATCTAAACTAAGAAATAACACATATGGAATCATGTAGTTACCAAAAAAGTGTTAAACAAATCAAAATATATTTTAGAGCCTTCAAAGTAGCCACCCTTCACCTTGATGATAGCTTTGCACACTCTTGTCATTCTCTCAACCAGCTTCAACTGGTATGCTTTTCCAACAGTCTTAAAGGAGTTCCCACATATGCTGAGCACTTGTTGGCTGCTTTTCCTTCACTCTGCCATCCAACTCATCCCAAACCAACTCAATTGGGTTGAGGTCAGGTGATTGTGGAGGCCAGGCCATCTGATGCAGCACTCCATCCCTCTCCTTCTTGGTCAAATAGCCCTTACACAGCCTGGAGGAGTGTTGGGTCATTGTCCTGTTGTAAAACAAATGACAGTCCCACTAAGCAATAATGAGATTGGATGGCATATAGCTGCAGAATGCTGTGGTAGCCATGCTGGTTATGTGTGCCTTGAATTCAAAATAAATCACAAATCAAATCAAATCAAATTGATTTATATAGCCCTTCGTACATCAGCTGATATCTCAAAGTGCTGTACAGAAACCCAGCCTAAAACCCCAAACAGCAAGCAATGCAGGTGTAGAAGCACAGTGGCTAGGAAGAAACCTAGAGAGGAACCAGGCTATGTGGGGTGGCCAGTCCTCTTCTGGCTGTGCCGGGTGGAGATTATAACAGAACATGGCCAAGATGTTCAAATGTTCATAAATGACCAGCATGGTCCAATAATAACACAGCCATTTTTCCAGCCTAAGAAAGGAGTTACAAAAAGCACAAATAGAGATCAAATTAATCACTAACCTTTGATGATCTTCATCAGATGACACTCATAGGACTTCATGTTACACAATGTATATTTTGTTTGATAAAGTTCATATTTATATTTTTTTAAATCTATACATTGGTGCATTATGTTCACTAGTTCCAAAAACATCTGGTGATATTGCAGAGAGCCACATCATTTTACAGAAATACTCATTATAAATGTCGATAAATACAATTGTTAGACATGGAAATATAGATATACCTCTCCTTAATGCAACCGCTGTGTCAGATTTAAAAAAAACTTTACGGAAAAAGCAAATCATGCAATAATCTGAGACAAAAATAAATACAATTATCCGCCATGTTGGAGTCAACAGAAATCAAATTATAAACATTCCCTTACCTTTGACGATCTTCATCAGAATGCACTGCCAGGAATCCTAGTGCCACAATAAATGCTTTATTTGTTCGATAATGTCCATTATTTATGTCCAAGTAGCTACTTTTGTTAGCGCGTTTAGTACACAAATCCAAACGCTCGTGCAGGTCCATCAGAACGTCGGACGAAAACTTCAAAAAATTATATTACAGATTGGAGAAACTTGTCAAACTAAGTATAGAATCAATCTTTCAGATGTTGTTATCATAAATCTTCAATAAAGTTCCAACTGGAGAATTCCTATGTCTGTAGAGAAGCCATGGAATGCAGGCCGCTATCATGTGAAATGCGCGTGACCAGGACCTGGCTCTCTGCCAGACCACTGACTCAAAGAGCTCCCATCCGGCTCCACAACACAGTACAAGCCTCATTCAAGTTTCTAAAGATGGTTGACATCTAGTGGAAGCCAGGAAGTGCAACTTTATCCATATCCCACTGTGTATTCAATAGGGGCTGGGTTGAAAATCGACCAACCTCAGATTTTCCACTTCCTGTTTTTATTTCTTCTCAGGTTTTTGCCTGACATATGAGTTCTGTTATACTCACAGACATCATTCAAACATTTTTAGAAACTTCCGAGTGTTTTCTATCCAATACTAATAATACTATGCATATTTTAGCAACTGGGACTGAGGAGCAGGCTGTTGACTCTGGGCACCTTTCTTCCAAGCTACTCAATACTGCCCCTGCAGCCATAAGAAGTTAAAACCTCTACGGGATGGGTGTCCCTAAACCGGGATGGTTGTTGCTAACGTGCGCTAATGTGACTAGAATGACGCTGTATACAACAGCCAGCTTTCCGGAACATAGACATGTCTTATGTTGTCAGAAAGCTTAAATTATTGTTAACTGCAGTGTCCAATTAACAATAGCTATTACAGTGAAAAAATACCATGCTATTGTTTGAGGAGAGTGGACAACAACAAAAAACTTTTATCACGACAACTGGTTTGATACATTCACCTCTGAAGGTAATAATGTACTTATATTCAGTAATCTTGCCCTGATTTGTCATCCTGAGTGTGCCAGAGATAAAATGGTTGGGGGTCTTTTACCAGGCAAGAGGACACAAAATTACCAAAAGTCCCGCAATACAGACAGCTCCTTGTATTGATCCTGTGTTGCCGTTCCGCTGGCGACAGCCCAGCTCTGCCTAGTTGTATAGGCTCGGGAAACAGTGCCTCGGTCGTCTTTGGTGACTCTCGAGGAAGGTCAGGAAACCTCAGGTGCTCTCGGCAACGGGACTTCCGGGATGGGCGAGGTGGAATCCCTAGACTTTCCATCTGTCGTTCCCACAATCGCCCATCAATGCGAATGGTCAAAGCTTTGAGGGAGTCAAGATCCGTGGGTAACTCCCGAGCTTGTCCTTAACCTCCTCCAAGACGCTGTGCAGGAACATGTCCAACAGTGCTTCCTGGTTTCACGCACTCTCCACTGCCAACATGCGGAAATCCACCGCATAGTCGGCCACACTGCGGGCGTCTTGCCGGATGGATTAGCTTCTGGGCAGCTTCTCGCCTGGAGAACGGGGCATCAGAAACCTTCTTTACCTCTCCCACGAACCCCTCCAGACTCACGCACATGGCCGGCTGTGGTTCCCATATAGCGGCAGCCCAGGTGAGAGCCCTCCCAGACATCAGAGTGATGAGGTAGGCTATCTTGGAGCAATCCGAGGGGACGGAGGAGGGCTGAAGCTCAAAAATTAGGGCACACTCAGCAAAAAACGCACGACAGGTGCTAGGATTTCCATTAAAGCGTTCCGGGGTAGGTAAACGGGGCTCCCGGGAAGGGGGAGTGGCCGGTGGTCCGGTGCTGCTAACTGCAGAGTTACTGAAGGGCGGTGGGGTTACCACCGTGGAAGGCTGCCCCCCAGACAACCCGCAGAATTGCTCTAGCAGACGGTCCAACGCCCGGTCATGGCGCTCAGCCAACATTTGGACCCCCTCCATAAGACCATGAAGCAATTCCTCGTGCCTACCAATGGAGGCTCCTTGTGGGGAGATGGCGTCGCGCAGCTGGCCCGGGTCTGCTGGGTCAGTCATGGCCAGTTCATACTATCAGGTATGAAGGTAAGACCCAGATGCAGACAACGTCAAATTAACAATGGTTTAATAATCCAACAAGGGCAGGCAATAGACAGGTCAAGGCAGGTAGGGGGCACATTGCTGGATCCAAGTTCAAAAGGTAGCTAGTAACCAAACTTTTTCAATAGAAGAAATCTTCAGAGACTTGCAAAACTTTTAAAACAACAAACCGAGCTCTCACTAATTTAACATTTGACAACACAGAACAAGAATGTGGTGCTGACTGGTGATTGGCCAACAGGGGCTGTATAATAAACTGTGTCTGAATGAGTAATGTCTCTTAACACATCTGACTGGCCCAGCATATGCCAGTTATAGGAAACCTATAGCATCAGTCAGTGCATATTGCCCAGCGAGGTCAAAGGCTAGGAAGGTCAAAGGTGTTATCCGCCTTTCATCATGAAGTGCATTAACATCTTCTCTGTGTTCATCTGATCCAGATGGCTAAGTAGAACTCTGACAGCTGCCACCACTGTGCAATGTCACTATGGAGAATATCGTTGCTTCTTTAAGACATCATATTTCAAAGGAATATTACTGTGCGGATGGCTATTCCTTTGGTTGTGCACAGAGAAGAGGCAGAGGTTGCATGCACTCGTTGCTCATTAATTCATGGTTCACGACTGAATTTCGAACAGCTTTTTCTCTTCACCTAGATTTTAACGTTTCTGTACCCGACTGCTCCTGTTTGAAAAGGCTAAGAATAGGAGTCTATGGAGAAGTAGTGAGCAATAAGGAGGTCATTATTTCATTATGATACCATCACTGAAATGAGTCGCCTTGTTTGTTGCCACTGGCACAGACCATAATCTGTGAAGCAGTAAAGAGTTAGAAGAGACGTAGAAATGGCCCTGACAAAGCCGACAGGAAGTGACCTCTTAAGTGTGTAAGTTATGGAGCCTTAACAACTTAGGTCACTGTATATGACTACAAAAGTATGCCTAGAAGTTTTGCTGCGAAAATTATATGATTTCCTTTTTACATTTGAAGATATTGTGCATAACAGTAAAATCCTAAATTATATATCCCACAGTAAGGAAATTTAGTTTCCAAGTCTCTACAAAATAATGATGATACAATTATTTAAATGTATCTGCACAGCAATAACTTTCATTCTAGTTTTTAACGAAATCAAACAAATTTGGTCCTGAGGCTGTAAACCATCACTCACAGCCTCTCCTCGACCAATCAACACAACACAAAAACAAAGAAACACACCTCCCGTTGCCCATCACATTTGTTTACAGGGTAGAGTCTCCCAAGCATGCCTATAGCCATGGCAGTGGAGCAGCTCCAAGTGAAAACGGCCTTAGCCCCCCGCTGTGAGTCCCCCTGCCTTTTCCTGGAGACCTCTGACTTGAAACACTACTTGAACCTGCTGCTCTCACTCAACAACACATAAATCACCTGGCTCTCAGCAACATCCCCGGCCAGCAGCGCACTGCTGAACTTGACTCCATGGAAATAAAGTTCGTAACAGGATACAAAAAAACTAATCCTGGCCTGAACAATTGCTGGCATACTGGAGCCCAGAGGTGCTGATGCCCAGTGACAAACACAGCCTCTGTTGAGAGGTCTCTTCTGCATCAAGGCACTGTTGGGTGCTAGCCTAGACTAGCGCCTCGCACCAGAGGAACCTGGCAAGAGCCTTCGGCTCTGTTCTTGTCATCTGCTGCTGATGAAGACGTAACCTGTCAGACCAGAGGCCCTCTACTCAATGTCTCAATCTCTAACCCTCTCTCACTCTCTCTAGAGAAAAGGTCCTCTCACACACACACACACACACACACACACACACACACACACACACACACACACACACACACACACACACACCTAGAGCTGGGATGATAAAACAAAAATGATTGACACCGACCAAACGACCACTCGTTACGATAAATACACTATACTAGAGAAATGTGAAGTTTGAAATTAAATAAGTTTGCTAATATGGGTGATTGTTGATGGGACAATTGATAGCTACAACATTTATAGTAATAGTAGTTTTAAGGGTAATATAAAACAATGACCGTTGTGCACATTCAACTATCAATTAATCGATAACGTGAGAATTCAGTCAATTTATAGTGATATGGATTGTTGTCCATATCACCCAGCAATAGTCTGTGTCTTGGTCTCTCACCTACACAGCATGTGTCTGACTGAAGTGTCACCAAGCTAACTTGGTGGGTAACCCAAATCTTGAGAAAGAAAGGGCAAATGGTGCCCGTCGTTCTGTTCTCCGACGATTCACTGATGAGGCAACAGGTCTCTCTATTACTATTAGTCCTCCTGGCAACAAAACACCCCAATCAGTTTTCTCTACTATGTCCACAATAAAGACATCTTCTCTGAGTTCATAACTGCTCTATGCTTTTAAGAAAATACGGTCTGAAAGTACAATTTTGCTGTATTACACTACTTTTTACTCCATTAAGAGTCCAATTTATTTGTTATTTTACAGACCTTACAAACTGTGCAAACATGGAGTAATGTCTCAGTAGTCTAGTCTCCTCGCTGAGCCGCCATCGTTCCTCTTGATAACATCAGGCACCAGGCCTACAGAACCACGGGCCCAGAGACACACTTTTATGACTTAAGTACTTGGGCCTCTATCCACAAAGTGTTTCAGAGTAGAATCCTGAATCCTGGCTCAGGAAGGCCACCAAAAATTCTGAGATTTCCATACCCAACTATAACATCTTCCGTCAAGATAGAACTGCCAAAGGGGGAGGAGTTGCAGTCTACTGCAGAGATAGCCTGCAAAGTAATGTCATACTTTCCAGGTCCATACCCAAACAGTTCGAACTACTAATTTTGAAAATTACTCTCTCCAGAAATAAGTCTCTCACTGTTGCCGCCTGCTACCGACCCCCCTCCGCTCCCAGCTGTGCCCTGGACACCATTTGTGAATTGATCGCCCCCCATCTAGCTTCAGAGTTTGTTCTGTTAGGTGACCTAAACTGGGATATACTTAACACCCCGGCAGTCCTACAATCTAAGCTAGATGCCCTCAATCTCACACAAATCATCAAGGAACCCACCAGGTACAACCCTAACTCTGTAAACAAGGGCACCCTCATAGACGTCATCCTGACCAACTGGCCCTCCAAATACACCTCCGCTGTCTTCAACCAGGATCTCAGCGATCACTGCCTCATTGCCTGTATCCGCTACGGAGCCGCAGTCAAACGACCACCCCTCATCACTGTCAAACGCTCCCTAAAACACTTCTGTGAGCAGGCCTTTCTAATCGACCTGGCCCGGGTATCCTGGAAGGACATTGACCTCATCCCGTCAGTTGAGGATGCCTGGTCTTTCTTTAAAAGTAACTTCCTCACCATTTTAGATAAGCATGCTCCGTTCAAAAAATGCAGAACTAAGAACAGATATAGCCCCTGGTTCACTCCAGACCTGACTGCCCTCGACCAGCACAAAAACATCCTGTGGCGGACTGCAATAACATCGAATAGTCCCCGCGATATGCAACTGTTCAGGGAAGTCAGGAACCAATACACACAGTCAGTCAGGAAAGCTAAAGCCAACTTCTTCAGGCAGAAGTTTGCATCCTGTAGCTCCAACTCCAAAAAGTTCTGGGACACTGTGAAGTCCATGGAGAACAAGAGCACCTCCTCCCAGCTGCCCACTGCACTGAGGCTAGGTAACACGGTCACCACCGATAAATCCATGATTATCGAAAACTTCAACAAGCATTTCTCAACGGCTGGCCATGCCTTCCGCCTGGCTACTCCAACCTCGGCCAACAGCTCCCCCCCCCCCCCCCCCCCCCCCCCCCCCCCCCCCCCGCAGCTACTCGCCCAAGCCTCTCCAGGTTCTCCTTTACCCAAATCCAGATAGCAGATGTTCTGAAAGAGCTGCAAAACCTGGACCCGTACAAATCAGCTGGGCTTGACAATCTGGATCCTCTATTCCTGAAACTATCCGCCGCCATTGTCGCAACCCCTATTACCAGCCTGTTCAACCTCTCTTTCATATCGTCTGAGATCCCCAAGGATTGGAAAGCTGCCGCAGTCATCCCCCTCTTCAAAGGGGGCGACACCCTGGACCCAAACTGTTACAGACCTATATCCATCCTGCCCTGCCTATCTAAGGTCTTCGAAAGCCAAGTCAACAAACAGGTCACTGACCATCTCGAATCCTACCGTACCTTCTCCGCTGTGCAATCTGGTTTCCGAGCCGGTCACGGGTGTACCTCAGCCACGCTCAAGGTACTAAACGATATCATAACCGCCATCGATAAAAGACAGTACTGTGCAGCCGTCTTCATAGACCTTGCCAAGGCTTTCGACTCTGTCAATCACCGTATTCTTATCGGCAGACTCAGTAGCCTCGGTTTTTCGGATGACTGCCTTGCCTGGTTCACCAATTACTTTGCAGACAGAGTTCAGTGTGTCAAATCGGAGGGCATGCTGTCCGGTCCTCTGGCAGTCTCTATGGGGGTGCCACAGGGTTCAATTCTCGGGCCGACTCTTTTCTCTGTACATATCAATGATGTTTCTCATGCTGCGGGCGATTCCCTGATCCACCTCCACGCAGACGACACCATTCTATATACTTCCGGCCCGTCCTTGGACACTGTGCTATCTAACCTCCAAACGAGCTTCAATGCCATACAGCACTCCTTCCGTGGCCTCCAACTGCTCTTAAACGCTAGTAAAACCAAATGCATGCTTTTCAACCATTCGCTGCCTGCACCCGCACGCCTGACCAGCATCACCACCCTGGATGGTTCCGACCTTGAATATGTGGACATCTATAAGTACCTAGGTGTCTGGCTAGACTCTAAACTCTCCTTCCAGACCCATATCAAACATCTCCAATCCAAAATCAAATCAAGAGTCGGCTTTCTATTCCGCAACAAAGCCTCCTTCACTCATGCCGCCAAACTTACCCTAGTAAAACTGACTATCCTACCGATCCTCGACTTCGGCGATGTCATCTACAAAATTGCTTCCAACACTCTACTCAGCAAACTGGATGCAGTTTATCACAGTGCCATCCGTTTTGTCACTAAAGCACCTTATACCACCCACCACTGCGACTTGTATGCTCTAGTCGGCTGGCCCTCGCTACATATTCGTCGCCAGACCCACTGGCTCCAGGTCATCTACAAGTCCATGCTAGGTAAAGCTCCGCCTTATCTCAGTTCACTGGTTACGATGGCAACACCCATCCGTAGCACGCGCTCCAGCAGGTGTATCTCACTGATCATCCCTAAAGCCAACACCTCATTTGGCCGCCTTTCGTTCCAGTTCTCTGCTGCCTGTGACTGGAACGAATTGCAAAAATCGCTGAAGTTGGAGACTTTTATCTCCCTCACCAACTTCAAACATCTGCTATCTGAGCAGCTAACCGATCGCTGCAGCTGTACATAGTCTATTGGTAAATAGCCCACCCATTTTCACCTACCTCATCCCCATACTGTTTTTATTTATTTATTTTTCTGCTCTTTTGCACACCAATATCTCTACCTGTACATAACCATCGGATCATTTATCACTCCAGTGTTAATCTGCATAATTGTAATTATTCGCCTACCTTCTCATGCCTTTTGCACACAATGTATATAGACTCCCCTTTTTTCTACTGTGTTATTGACTTGTTAATTGTTTACTCCATGTGTAACTCTGTGTTGTCTGTTCACACTGCTATGCCTTATCTTGGCCAGGTCGCAGTTGCAAATGAGAACTTGTTCTCAACTAGCCTACCTGGTTAAATAAAGGTGAAATAAAAATAAATTTAAAAAAATAATAAATATGCTATGCATGAAGCATCTTTAGTCATAAGAGTCCTACCTAGTCAACAGATATTTAGGGGACCTCATGAGCTGCCCTCAACAGTTGAGTTACCAGCAGGTCTCAGTTCAAACTTTAGCCTGCTCAGTTTTAGTTTTATGTCCCTAAATGAAAATAGCAAAACATTTCAAATGATTTAGTGACAGGTTGGCGGAAAAAAAATCTGTATTTCCGCTGCGCTGTGTCTGCACAATCAACAGGGCATGCCGTGGTGTGTGTAGGGGGGCTATGGAAAGCCACTGGCCGGTTGGAAACGTGTTTATGGTAGGCTGGCATTGCTTAATTGATTACATGGGTCGTATTTGATTTTCAAAAGTCTATTGTGACATATCACAATGTGTTGCTGAACTCATGAGCGAGCAATTTACCATGTTTGAAGAGGGACTGTATAGGCCTATTTATTTGGCAAGACTACTGTATCTCACTCTAGTAGGCTGGGTTTTGGTTATTTGGATCTCCATTCTCCTTTTGTTTACTTGCTATTATATTATAGCCAAATTTCTATTCAGTATTTTTGTTTGAATGCATGAATAACTAGGGTACTATTTCAGCATTTACTGTAGTTTACATTACTTTGGTAATACAGCTGTGTGTATGGCTGCATATACATAGGCTGTTTGTAATAGGTGAATTGCTTTATCTACACTATATATACAAAAGCATGTGGACACCCCTTCAAATTAGTGGATTCGGCTTCTTCAGCCACACCCGTTGCTGACAGGTGTATAAAATGTAAAACAAAGCCATGCAATCTCAAAAGACAAACATTGGCAGTAGAACGGCCTTACTGAAGAGCTCATTGTCTTTCAACGTGTCACCATCATAGGATGCCACCTTTCCAACAAGTCAGTTCGTCAAATTTCTGCCCTGCTAGAGCTTCCCCGCTCAACTGTAAGTGCTGTTTTGAAATGGAAACATCTAGGAGCAACAACGGCACATCTGCGCAGTGGTAGGCCACACAAGGTCACAGAATGGGACCGCTGAGTGCATGAAATGGGTTTCCATGTACGAGCAGCCTTACACAAGCCTAAGATCACCATGTTCAATGCCAAGCATCGGCTGGAGTGGTGTAAAGCTCACCGTCATTGGTTTCTGGAGCAATGGAAACACGCTTCACCATCTTGCAGTCCGACGGACAAATCTGGGTTTGGTGGATGCCAGGAGAACGCTACTTACCCCAATGCATAGTGCCAACTGTAAAGTTTGGCGGAGGAGGAATAATGGTCTGGGGATGTTTTTCATGGTTCGGGCTAGGCCCCTTAGTTCCAGTGAAGGGAAATCTTAATGCTACAGCATACAAGGATTGTGTGCTGCTAACTTTGTGTTCAGAACTCAGGATAAGACCCAGATGCAGACAGTTTGAATCACAGAGGTTAATTTACAAAACAGGCAAAGGACCGGTCAAGGTCAGGCAAAGGACCGGTCAGGGTCAGGCAGAGGTCGTTAATCAAGGGTAGAGTCCAAAAGGAACAGAATGGCAGGCAGGCTCAGGGTCAAGGCAGGCAGAGGTCAGTAATCCACGGCAGTGTCAAAGGTACAGAACGGCAAGCAGGCTCAGGGTAGGCAGAATGATCAAAACCGGAAGAACTAGAAAACAGCGGTACGGAAAAACACGCTGATAGGCGTGATGAGACAAGATGAACTGGCAAAAGACAAACAGAAAACGCAGGTACAAATACACAGGGGATAATGGGGGAAATGGGAGACACTTGGTGGGGGGTAGAGACAAGCATAAGACAGGTGAAACAGATCAGGGTGTGACAGTGGCTGAGTCCTGATAGTACGAACTGGCCATGACTGACCCGAGAGGTTTTCAGCAATGCCCAAGCCACCTCGCTTCCTCCGCATTGGCCCTATGACCACGCCATCGACCTTCTCCCGGGAAATACTTTGCCTCGGGGGTGGCTTTATTCCCTGTCGGGTCCAGAGACTGAGGCTGGGGATGCCATTCGGACTGACCACGCCCTGGTTAACAACATTCTCCATAACATGTGAACCGGTTTCTGTTCGTCAACCTCGATGACATCCTCGGTTTTCCCGCTCGGCTCAAGGACATGTCCTCCATGTCCGACAAGTCCTCCAACATCTTCTGGAGAACCAGCTGTTCGTCAAAGCGGAGAAATGTGAATTCCATCGCTCTACCATCTCCTTCCTTGGATAGATCATAGTTGCAGGCAACATACAGATGGATCTCTGGAAAGGTGAGGGGGTGGTGGATTGGCCGTAATCCACCTCCAGAGTACAGCTGCAATGCTTCCTAGGGTTCGCTAATTTCTACCTCCGGTTCATCCGGGGTTACAGCATCCTGGCATCCCCCTTTCAGCACTCACCTCTCCCAAGGTCCCGTTCACGTGATCTCCAGCTGCAGACCGGATGTTCTTGAAGCTCAAGCACCAACTCAATGCCGCCCCCATCCTAATCCATCCGGAACCGTCCTGGTAGTTCGTGGTGGAGGTTGACACCTCGGAAGTCGGAGTGGGGTCTGTCCTGTCCCAGCATTCAGCTGGGACAGGCCAAAAGCCCAAAAGCTGCATCCCTGCGCTTTCTTAACACCACAAAAAGGAATTACGACGTGGGTAACAGAGAACTACTCGCGGTGAAGATATCGTTGGAGGAGTGGAGGCACTGGTTAGGGGGCCGAACACCCATTCGTAGTATGGACAGATCACAAGAACCTGGAATATCTCCGCACCGCCAAGTGCCTCAACTCCAGGCAAGCTCGATGGGCACTGCTATTCACTTGATTCAACTTCCCAATTTCCTACCGCTCAGGGTCCAAGAATGTGAAGCCAGGTGCGCTTTCACCATCATTCCCAAGATCATCCTCCCTACCTCTTGTCTCGTGGCTGCACTTATCTGGGATATAGAAAACCAGGGACCGCGAGGTGGGAGCCCGGCTAACCGGATGTTTGTCCCGGACTCTACCTGTTCCCCGGTTCTGGAATGGGCTCATTCCTCTTGACTGGCCTGCCATCCTGGCTCCCGTCGGACCCTGGCCTTTGTACGACAACGGTTTTGTTGGAACATCTTGGTTCCTGACATCTCCGAGTTCGTCGCCGCCTGCACCATGTGTGCCCAGAATAAAACTCTGCGGCTGGCCTCCTTCAACCTCTTCCCATTCCTCACTGTCCCTGGTCCCATATATCCCATATATCCCTTCATCAAGGGTCTTCCTCTATCAGATGAAAACACCAATATCCTCACGGTGGTGAATTGGTTTTCCATAACCGCCCATTTCATTCCCCTTCCCAAGTTAACCTCAGCCACGGAAACAGCCCAGCTCATGGTGCAGTCTTCCGGATCCATGGACTTCCGGTGTACATGGTCTCCGACCGCAGTCCTCAGTTCTCGTCCCGGTTCTAGAAGGCGTTCTGCACCCTTATTGGGGCATCGGCTGTCCTTTGGTATTCATCCGTAATCTAACAGCCAGTCGGAGCGAGCCAATCAAGACCTGGAGACGACTCTTCATTGACTCATCTCCGCCAACCCCACCACCTGGAGCCAGCAACTCATGTGGAATACGCCCGCAACACCCGTACCTGCTCAGCCACTGGTCTCTCGCCGTTCGAGTGTTCCATGGGTTATCAGCCTCCGCTCTTCCCTGAGCAGGAGGAAGAGGTCAGCATACCCTCGGCCCAGATGTTTGCCCACCCCTGTCACCGTACCTGGAAGAGAGCCTGGTCCACCCTCATCAAGATCACCTTCAGGTGATCAAAACCAAGATGGTGTAGCAGTCAGACGTGTGTTTGTCTTGTCCCGTCTTGTCCCGTGTAAATAGTCGTTTCCCTCATTTTTTCGTATATATTTTAATCACACTTTCCATCTACGGACTGAATAAACTTTCTTGCAACCCGCCTCACCCAATGTGGTACAGATCTGCTATTTTTATACTTTAGAACCGGAACCCCCATCAGAAGCTAGCCAGCTAACTAGCTACTAGCTAGTAGGAAATTAGCCACTGCTAGCGGTCTTCACCGTTAACTCGGACACCAGCCAGCTTCAACTTGGTCAACACCTGCGAGTCTGCACAGCACGATATCAACCCAGAGCACATCAGACAGCTTTTTCTCTACCACATCACCGGATTCCTACCGGAAGCTCTGGACCATTACACCGGATCATCGCAGCTAGCTAGCTGCAACCTGAGTGGCTACTGCTGGCTAACACCTCTGTCCCGAAGCAAGCACCAGTTAGCCTTGAGCTTGCCTCAAGATAGGCCCATCTCCCGGTTACTCGGAGAGGTCTACCAGCTAATTATTGGGCTACAATAACTCTTTGTCAATTGGCCTGTACCCTTTATTGCCGACACGGAGCCTCGCCAATCCATCATGACTGGTCTTCCGACGTAATTGTCCAAGGAGGTTTCAACAGGCTTTTCCGTTGCGAAGTCGCCAAAGACCCATCTGCTGGGCCCGGCCCGCTAGCTTTATGAATTGCCTAGCATAGTAGCGATGTCCGAGCGGCTCCATGACTCACCTATTGCTGCTCATTGGACCCTATGATCACTCGGCTATACATGCCTCTCCCAAATATCAATATGCCTTGTCTACTGTTGTTTAGGTTAGTTATTATTGTTTTTTTTCACTATAGAGCCCCCAGCTCCACCCAACATGCCTTAGATAGCTCTGTTGTCCCATCCCCCACACATGCGTAGACCTCACCTAGCTTAGCTGGTGCCTCCAGAGCCACTACCACTCTCATCGTCACTCAATGCCTAGGTTCACCTCCACTGTACTCACATCCTACCATACCCTCGTCTGTACATTATGCCCTTAATCTCTTCCACCACGCCCAGAAATCTGCTCTGTTCCTCTGGTGATGTAGAGGTTTACCCAGGCCCTATAGCTCGCAGCACCACACCTATTCCCCAGGCACTCTCATTTGTTGATTTCTGTAACTGTAAAAGCCTTGGTTTCATGCATGTTAACATCATATGCCTAATGTTCTACAATCTAAGCCAGATGCCCTCAATCTCACAGAAATGATCAAGGAACCTACCAGGTACAACCCTAAATCCGTAACCATGGGTACCCTCATAGATATTATCCTGACCAACTTGCTCTCTAAATACACCTCTGCTGTCTTCAGCCAGGATCTCATCGATCACTGCCTCATTGCCTGTGTCCGTAATGGGTCCACTCCTCATCACTGTCAAACGCTCCTTAAAACACTTCAGCGAGCAGGCTTTTCTAATCGACCTGGCCGGGGTACACTGGAAGGAAATTGACCTCATCCCGTCAGTAAAGGATGCCTAGTTGCTCATTCAAAAAATGTAGAACTAAGAACAGATATAGCCCTTGGTTCACCCCAGACTTAACTACCCTTGACCAGCACAAAAACATCCAGTGGCATACTGCATTAGCATCGAATAGCCCCTGTGATAGGCAACTTTTCAGGGATGTCAGGAACCAATATACATGGTCAGATTGAAAAAGCTAGCCCTAGCTTTCCTAACAGAAATTTGCATCCTGTAGCATTTATTCCAAAAAGTTCTGGGACACTGCAAAGTCCATGGAGAATAAGAGCACCTCCTCCCAGCTGCCCACTGCACTGAAGCTAGGAAGCACAGTCACCACCAATAAATCAATAATTTCAATAAGAATTTTTCTATGGCTGGCCATGCTTACCACCTGGCTACCCATAATCTGGCCAACAGCTCTGCACCCCCGCAGAAACTTCAACCACGCTCAAGGTCGCAAATGATATCATAACCGCCATCGATAAAAGACAGTACTGTGCAACCGTCTTCATCGACCTGGTCAAGGCTTTCGACTCTGTCAATCTCTGCATTCTTATCGGCAGATTCAATAGCCTTGGTTTCCCAAATGACTGCCTCACCAGGTCACCAACGACTTCTCAGATAGAGTTCAATGTGTCAAATCAGAGGGCCTGTTGTCTGGACCTCTGGCAGTCTCTATGGGGGCCACAGGGTTCAATTCTCGAGCCAACTCTTTTCTCTGTACATATCAATGATGTTGCTCTTGCTGCGGGCGATTCCCTGATCCACCTCTACGCAGATGACACCATTCTGTATACTTCTGGCCCTTCCTTGGACACTGTGCTAACTAACCTCCAAATGAGCTTCAATGCCATACAACACTCCTTCCATGGCCTCCAACTGCTCTTAAACGCTAGTAAAACCAAATGCATGCTTTTCAACCGTTCGCTGCCTGAACTCGCACGCCCGACTAGCATCACCACCCTGGATGGTTCCGACCTAGAATATGTGGACATCTATAAGTACCTAGGTGTCTGGCTAGACTGTAAACTCTCATTCCAGACTCATATCAAACATCTCCAATCCAAAATCAAATCTAGAATCGGCTTTCTATTTCGCAACAAAGCCTCCTTCACTCACGCCGCCAAACTTACCCTAGTAAAACTGACTATCCTACCGATCCTCGACTTCGGCGATGTCATCTACAAAATGGCTTCCAATACTCTACTCAGCAAACTGGATGCAGTTTATCACAGTGCCATCCGCTTTGTTACTAAAGCACCTTATACCACCTACCACCCACCACTGCGACCTGTATGCTCTACCTCCTCATGCCTTTTGCACACAATGTATATAGACTCTTTTTTTCTACTGTGACTTGTTTATTGTTTACTCCATGTGTAACTCTGTGTTGCTGTCTGTTCACACTGCTATGCTTTATCTTGGCCAGGTCGCAGTTGTAAATGAGAACTTGTTCACAACTAGCCTACCTGGTTAAATAAAGGTGAAATAAAATTACAAATAAATACAAATATGGAAGACTAAAATGTATCTCTGGTCGGATGAGACTAAAATGTATCTTTTTGGCCATCAAGGAAAACGCTATGTCTGACGCGAACCCAACACCTCTCATCACCTCAAGAACACCACCATGGTGTTCTTCATCGGCAGGGACTGGGAAACTGGTCAGAATTGAAGGAAGGATAGATGGCGCTAAATACAGGGAAATTATTGAGGGAAACCTGTTCCAGTCTTCTAGAGATTTGAGACTGGGGCGGAGGTTCACCTTCCAAGAGGACAATGACCCTAAGCATACAACTAAAGCAACACTCGATTAGTTTAAGGGGAAAGCTTTAAATGTCTTGGAATGGCCTAGTCAAAGCCCAGAGCTCAATCCAATTGAGAATCTGTGGTATGACTTAGAGATTGCTGTACTCCAGTGGAACCCATCCAACTTGAAGGAGCTGGAGCAGTTGTACCTTGAAGAATGGGCAAAAATCCAAGTGGCTAGATGTGCCAAGTTTATAGAGACATACCCCAAGAGATTTGCAGCTGTAATTGCTGCAAAAGGTGGCTCTACAAAGTATTGACTTTGGGGGGTGAATAGTTATGCACGTTCAATTTTTCTGTTTTATGTCTTATTTCTTGTTTGTTTCACAATAAAACATATTTTGCATCTTTAAAGTGGTAGGCATGTTGTGTAAATCAAATGATACAAACCCCCCAATTAATTCCAGGACGTAAGGCAATAAAATAGGAAAACTGCCAAGTGGAGTGAATTCTTTCACAAGCCACTGTAGTTTTGTTTTTCCTAGTCTTCCCAGTTTTGACCATTCTGCCTACCCTGACCCTGAGCCTGCCTGCTGTTCAGTACCTTACTGACTCTGCCCTGGATTTACTGACCTCTGCCTGCCTTTGACCTGTCGTTTGCCTGCCCCCTGGTTTGAAAATTAACATCTGCGATTGGAACTGTCTGCATCTGGGTCGTATCCTGAGTCCTGATAATGAGTGTAGTAAGTAGCAGAGGTGGGACCAAGTCATTGTTTTACAAGTCACAAGCAAGTCTCAAGTCTTAGCACTCAAGTCCCGAGTCAAGTCCCAATTCAAGGCAGGCAAGTCAGAGTCATGTCTCAAGTCAAGACCGACAAGTCTCAAGCCAAGAAAGACGCCCCAACTGCAGTAACATCAGGCAGGATTTAGGCAACCAACTTCCTTTGCCAGTTGTAGCTCAATCTTGGGTGCAATGTTTACGTTCCCGCACTGAGTGACCGTGTGGAGGCTCATTGATTTAATGTTACGTTAGCCTAGATGCTACACTAGCAAAGTTATATATATAGCTGTTGGCTATATTAGCCACAATTGCCATTCTTTGTGCAGCTTCAAGTGTCGAACAAGTTTGAACAAGTTGTTGCGCCTCCTTCTGTAATTTTCTTCCCACATGTTTTGCAAGTTGCAATCCGTTTTTTGATGACTACAGCGTAGTCTTTATATCCGAACATAATAAGTTGGGGTATCATCTTTCTAAGGGTTCCGTCTGAATTCACCCAGCGACGTTCCTCTGCACTGCCCCTCACAACTTTTTCTCAGCTGGCACAATTTGCTGTCCGATTCAAACTGTAATCCGTTAAATGAAGAGCTGATACGCTGCACAATTTTTTTAATAGCATAATTTTTAATATTTAGGCTTGGGGAGGGTATCAAGTCAGTTTGAGTCAAAAGGTTCAAGTCGAAGTTAAGTCCCGAGTCATTGGTGTTAAAGTCAAAGTCGAGTTGCAAGTAAATCAAATCAAATCAAAGTTTATTTGTCACGTGCGCCAAATTCAACAGGTGTAGACCTTACAGTGAAATGCTGACTTACAGGCTCTAACCAATAGTGCAAAAAAAAAGGTATGTGTGTGTGTGTAGGTAAGTAAATAAATAAAACAACAGTAAAAATACATTTGAAAATAAGAGTAGCAAGGCTATATACAGACACCGGGTTAGTCAGGCTTCTTGAGGTAGTATGTACATGTAGGTATGGTTAAAGTGACTATGCATATATGATGAACAGAGAGTAGCAGCAGCGTAAAAGAGGAGTTGGGGGGGGCACACAATACAAATAGTCCGGGTAACCATTGGATACCTGTTCAGAAGTCTTATGGCTTGGGGGTAAAAACTGTTGAGAAGCCTTTTTGTCCTAGACTTGGCACTCCGGTACCGCTTGCCATGTGGTAGTAGAGAGAACAGTCTATGACTGGGGTGGCTGGGGTCTTTGACCATTTTTAGGCACCGCCTGGTGTAGAGGTCCTGGATGGCAGGCAGCTTTTCCCCAGTAATGTATTGGGCCATACGCACTACCCTCTGAAGTGCCTTGCGGTCATAGGCCGAGCAATTGCCGTACCAGGCAGTGATGCAACCGGTCAGGATGCTCTCGATGTTGCAGCTGTAGAACCTTTTGAGGATCTCAGGACCCATGCCAAATCTTTTTAGTTTCCTGGGGGAGAATAGGCTTTGTCGTGCCCTCTTCACGACTGTCTTGGTGTGTTTGGACCATTCTTGTTTGTTGTTGATGTGGACAGCAAGGAATTTGAAGCTCTTAACCTGCTCCACTACAGCCCCGTCGATGAGAATGGGGACGTGCTCGGTGCTCCTTTTCCTGTAGTCCACAATCATATTTGTGACGAGTCTGACTCGAGTCCAAGACATGTGACTCGAGTCCACACCTCTGGTAAGTAGTACTCCTATAATAAGAGATATATTTATATATTTCTAAATTCCATACATTTACTTTTAGATTTGTATGTAGTGTGTAAATTGTTAGATATTACTGCACTGTTGGAGCTAGGAGACAAGTATTTCGCCACGCCCGCAATAACATCTGCTAAATATGTGTATGTGACCAATAGAATTTGATATGATTTGAGAAAAATAGACTGACTCACACATAACACACACACACCTCACACACACACAGACTCTGTACTCACATATGCATTCACACACAGGCATACACCCATACTCACAAACACACGCAAACACACACAACAACACACTCAGCCAACGCTGCTATCCCATGTATATAGAGACATAAACACGGGATTGTTTATTTTATACTGTTTTTCACACTGTGTATTCATATACTGTATTCTTCACATAGCTCATTCTAATATATCTGCTAGTTTACGTTGCATTTTAGATACACTGGGGCAAAAAAGTATTGCATTTTAGATACACTGGGGCAAAAAAGTATTTAGTCAGCCACCAATTGTGCAAGTTCTCCCACTTAAAAAGATGAGAGAGGCCTGTAATTTATCATAGGTACACTTCAACTATGACAGACAAAATGAGGAAAAAAAATCCAGAAAATCACTAATTAATTAATTTATTTGAAAATCATGGTGGAAAATAAGTATTTGGTAACCTACAAACAAGCAAGAGTAATGGCTCTCACAGACCTGTAACTTCTTCGTTAAGAGGCTCCTCTGTCCTCCACTCGTTACCTGTATTAATGGCACCTGTTTGAACTTGTTATCAGTATAAAAGACACCTGTCCACAACCTCAAACAGTCACACTCCAAACTCCACTATGGCCAAGACCAAAGAGCTGTCAAAGGACACCTTATACAACACTGTAGACCTGCACCAGGCTGGGAAGACTGAATCTGCAATAGGTAAGCAGCTTGGTTTGAAGAAATCAACTGTGTGAGCAATTATTAGGAAATGGAAGACATACAAGACCACTGATAATCTCCCTTGATCTGGGGCTCCATGCAAGATCTCACCCCGTGGGGTCAAAATGATCACAAGAACTGTGAGCAAAAATCCCAGAACCACACGGGGGGACCTAGTGAATGACCTGCAGAGAGCTGGGACCAAGGTAACAAAGCCTACCATCAGTAACACACTACGCCGCCAGGGACTCAAATCCTACAGTGCCAGATGTGTCCCCCTGCTTAAGCCAGTACATGTCCAGGTCCGTCTGACGTTTGCTAGAGAGCATTTGGATGATCCAGAAGAAGATTGGGAGAATGTCATATGGTCAGATGAAACCAAAATAGAACTTTTTGGTAAAAACTCAACTCGTCGTGTTTGGAGGACAAAGAATGCTGAGTTGCATCCAAATAACACCATACCTACTGTGCATGGGGGTGGAAACATCATGCTTTGGGGCTGTTTTTCTGCAAAGGGACAAGGACGACTGATCCGTGTAAAGGAAAGAATGAATGGGGCCATGTATCATGAGATTTTGAGTGAAAACCTCCTTCCATCAGCAAGGGCATTGAAGATGAAACGTGGCTGGGTCTTTCAGCATGACAATGATCCCAAACACACTGCCCGGGCAATGAAGGAGTGGCTTCGTAAGAAGCATTTCAAGGTCCTGGAGTGGCCTAGCCAGTCTCCAGATCTCAACCCCATAGAAAATCTTTGGAGGGAGTTGAAAGTCCATGTTGCCCAGCAACAGCCCCAAAACATCACTGCTCTAGAGGAGATCTGCATGGAGGAATGGGCCAAAATACCAGCAACAGTGTGTGAAAACCTTGTGAAGATTTACAGAAAACGTTTGACCTCTGTCATTGCCAACAAAGGGTATATAACAAAGTATTGAGATAAACTTTTGTTATTGACCAAATACTTATTTTCCACCATAATTTGCAAATATATTCAATAAAAATCCTACAGTGGGATTTTCTGGATTTTTTTTCTCATTTGGTCTGTCATAGTTGAAGTGTACCTATGATGAATTACAGGCCTCTCTCCTCTTTTTAAGTGGGAGAACTTGCACAATTGGTGGCTGACTAAATACTTTTTTGCCCCACTGTATATATACAGGGCATGTATTTATATACTGGATTCTTAATAACATACCGTAACTCGCTGTAATATATCTACTGCTGTACATGTCATTCTTAGTATACTGGTGTATATACGCATAGATTGTATTTGGATTACTGATACAGGATTACTGATACAGTGTTAGCAAACAAAGTCGATCCTCAATCCAAAATGAGAGTTTGTTTACAAAATGTTTTACCATTAATATATATATAACTATGCATGGCATAGTTGAAGAGTACACAAAGAGAGTTCCAAAGACAGTGATTTCTTGCAAGTAGTTCCCAAAGGGCCCTGTGAGGTCTATAGGTTTAGTGTGTGCTTGGTACACAATCCAATTTAACACTAGGGTTAGAATTTCAAACACTTACAGTCTGAACACGTGTGTAAATGCCACTTCAAATTCCAAGACATTCACTCACATACTGTTCATCTCAAGGCAGCATAATCATTGTTTCTATATGAGGTTAGACAGGCCAATTGTACTTCATATATAGGAGGCCATATGTCCTTCCTTCATAGCCCAGAACAAGAACCCCTAACAATGAATGTACCACTCTATATATGTCTGAAGCCCATCCACATTGAAAGGTGCCCACATTGCTGTAACTTAGAAAATAGAGAGAGAGAGAGAGAGAGAGAGAGAGAGAGAGAGAGAGAGAGAGAGAGAGAGAGAGAGAGAGAGAGAGAGAGAGCGTAGTCAACTGCTCCTCTTTGACCAAGAAGAAAGAGTCTATCATGCACTGTGTGTTCTTCTGATGGACAGACCACTCCACTCTTTCTCTGACGGTCACAGCAACAACAACAACAGAAGAGATGAGATGAGTTCTCAGGGGAGTGAGGATAATACAATCAGAACGGTTCATTCAGGACAGGCCTCTAAGAGAATGAGGGTGGTTTGGCGGCCTCCTTTTAGCTGGAGCAGCAGATTTCTTTGAGGCATCAGCCACCTCTTCTGAAGGGGATTACAGTGGCTCTAGGCATTACAATACTGCAGCAGAAGTGCATTATGGGTGGCGCCCACTGTCCAGAATTGTGCCTCCCTTGTTAATATATACCCTAACAGTGCTTTTTATTTTATTTTCATTTTTCTCTTCCTCGTCCCAGAATTGGATTAGGATCGATCGCAGCATCCATGGGCGTGGTGGCCAGAATAGAGCTGCTGGGCAATTGTAGCGCCGCTCCGCCTCAGAGACTATTCAAGCAACTAAATAGAATGATTTGCCCTTAGATGTCAAATTTGTTCTGAGACAAGGATGTCAATACCAATTAGATTGTCTGCAATTGCCGTAGTTACGCCGCTCCCCCCCCCCCACCTCACCCCGTCTTCCCCCCGCTCTTTCTAATGTCTGCCTTTTTTTGCGCAGCAAGGCAGAGTGGTGGTCTCTGCGAAACCTTTAGCTCCAAATCAGTTTTATGACTGGCGCTGTGCAGACATTATACTAACTCCATTAGGATCTCTGGGGGAGATGGCCTGAGGGGGAACTCAGAGGCCAGGGGGGGGGGGTTGTCTTACAGAGTCTTTTGGCATCTACTGAAAGGTCAGTGTCTGCCGGTTAAAGGTTCAGCGACGGAGCAAAAGCCCAATGGAGCAAAAACACAAACAACAGGGAAAAGTGGGCGGAAAATGGATTAATAAACAAATACAATTAAGAGAGAGGGAGGGAGGAGAGAGAAAACGAGAGCACCCTGTCTCCTGTCTGTTTCACAGTGCCTGCAGGCGCTTAAGTGCTAACATGACAAACAGATGTGGCCAAGGCTTGCCTGACAGAAGGCTAGAGACACACACATACTACAACGACATGCCAGGCAGAAGGGAAAATGAGGACTTGACTGTACTAGACCTCCACTCTGGTCACTGCAAACAATGCATGGGACTAATCAAATAAAATACAATTTTATTGGTCACGTAAACATATTCAGCAGATGTGATTGCGTGTATAGTGAAATGCTAGCAATGCATGGGAAATGTAGCGAAATGCTACATACACATTACAGCGGAAGCCAGTAGTAGTAGCCTAAAACATGTACAAAAAAATTCCATCCAGACTCATTTAAACTCATTTAAAGACTCATTTAAAATACATGCACAAAACACACACAGACACACACGCACAGCCAACCTGAGTCTACACACACACGTGAAAAAAAGACAGCTGCTGTTAGGTGTACTCATGTCTACGTACAGTACAATGCACAAAAGGCCAGACACACTGGACCCATATGTAGCCTAGTACCTATGAGTACCATGGAGACACAAGAGACACAAAGCCTGTTCACAACAACCAGTAAGAAGTAAGATATCAACAGTATGCATTGCATTCATATGGATCCTGGCTAGCCATGTAACTCAATCCCTGAAAGTATCCAACATGAATACAAGTATTTAACAACACATTATTAAGTTATGAGATGTGATGATTAACGAAGGTCTTGCCTCTTAAACAATTAGAACTAAGGACTGAATGGCTGGCAATTTGCTAACTGGACTGATGAATATCGCTGGGGTAATGCTAAGACAAACCTAACAGACTGATCCTAGCCATGCTACAACCTATCCAACAGACTGGTGTATCCTATGTACTCATCCTATCCATGCTACGACCTATCCAACAGACTGGTGTATCCTATGTACTCACCCTATCCATGCTACGACCTATCCAACAGACTGGTGTATCCTATGTACTCATCCTATCCATGTTACGACCTATCCAACAGACTTGTGTATCCTATGTACTCATCCTGTCCATGCTACGAACTACATCATGGAGGGAGTTTTACGCAGTTCCAAAGCATGTCTAAAATAATTATGTCTAAAATAATTACTTCTCTCAAACTTTCTAATTTAATAAAGCTTTGGTGATGAAAATGTATTTCCAAACAGTCTCAAGAGCCAAACACTTTATCGACATCTTAACAAGCCTACTTGACTAAATTGGGCAGGACAAATTTTTTAAAAATGCCTTCATGGAGAGCAGAAGAGGCTATGCTTGGTTTTTAATCAAATAAAACAAAATGGGGGAAACATTTGTGTTTTATGTTTGTAAATACAAAGTATACAGTCACCAAATTACATCTTGTTCCATGCACATATGGGCAGTGTGCTTCATGGCTGGATAGGCTGAGTTTCCGCTGGCAAAATTCTTGCTATAACCAACTGCGTTGCCGCTAAAACCAGCTTTTGATAGGTCTTTAATATCCCTACCAGCGCTGCCTGAAATTAGCACTTAAATCATGTTTTTAAAAACAGGACACTCCTCAAATATTCCCACCCCTCCCATCTGAGCGCAAGCGTGCTGATGTTAGACAGTGAGATAACTTGCTGAAACGTGTGCTACGGGTGGGTGTTGTTATCGTGACCAATGAGCTGAGATAAGGCAGAGCTTTACCTAGCATAGATTTATGAATGACCTGGAGCCAGTGGGTCTGGCGACGAATATGTAGCGAGGGCCAGCCGACTAGAGCATACAGAACGCAGCGGTGGGTGGTATAAGGTGATTTGGTAACAAAACGGATGGCACTGTGATAGACTGCATCCAGTTTGCTGAGTAGAGTATTGGAAGCTATTTTGTAGATGACATCGCCGAAGTCGAGGATCGGTAGGATATTCAGTTTTACTAGGGTAAGTTTGACGGCGTGAGTGAAGGAGGCTTTGTTGTAGAAAGTCGATTCTAGATTTGATTTTGGATTGGAGATGTTAAATATGAGTCTGGAATGAGAGTTTACAGTTTAGCCAGACACCTACTGTAGGTGTCCAGGGTGGTGATGCTAGTCGGGTGGGTGGGTGCGGGCAGCAATTGGTTGAAGAGCATGCATTTGGTTTTACTAGCGTTTAAGAGCAGTTGGAGGCCACGGAAGGAGTGTTGTATGGCATTGAAGCTCGTTTGGAGGTTAGTTAGCACAGTGTCCAAGGAAGGGCCAGAAGTATACAGAATGGTGTCGTCTGCGTAGTGGTGGATCAGGGAATCACCAGCAGCAAGAGCGACTTCATTGATATATACAGAGAAAAGAGTCGGCCCAAGAATTGAACCCTGTGTTGCCCCCATAGAGACTGCCAGAGGTCCGGACAACAGGCCCTCCGATTTGACACACTGAACTCTGTCTGAAAGAGAGGTTGAACAGGCTGGTAATAGGGGTTGCAACAATGGCAGCGTTTCGTTTGAGAAAGAGAGGGTCCAGATTGTCTAGCCCAGCTGATTTGTACAGGTCCAGGTTTGGCAACTCTTTCAGAACATCTGCTATCTGGATTTGGGTGAAGGAGAAGCTGGGGAGGCTCGGGCAAGTAGCTGCAGGGGGGTCAGAGCTGTTGGCCGGGGTTGGAATAGCCAGGAGGAAGACATGGCCAGCCGTAGAGAAAAGCTTATTGAAATGTTCGATTATCATGGATTTATTGGTGGTGACCGTGTTACCTCGCCTCAGTGCAGTGGGTAGCTGGGAGAAGGTGCTCTTGTTCTCCATGGACTTTACAGTGTCCCAAAACATTTTGGAGTTAGAGCTGCAGGATGCAAATTCTGCTTGAAAAAGCTAGCTGACTGCATGTATTGGTTCCTGACTTCCCTGAACAGTTGCATATCGCGGGGACTATTCGATGCTATTGCAGTCCACCACAGGATGTTTTTGTGCTGGTCAAGGGCAGTCAGGTCTGGAGTGAAGCAAGGGCTATATCTGTTCTTAGTTCTGCATTTTTTTGAAAGGGGCATGCTTATCTAAGATGTTGAGGAAATTACTTATAAAGAATGACCAGGCACCCTCAACTGATGGGATGAGGTCAATATCCTTCCAGGATACCCGGGCCAGGTCTATTAGAAAGGCCTGCTCGCAGAAGTGTTTTAGGGAGCGTTTGACAGTGATGAGGGGTGATCGTTTGACCGCAGACCCATAGCGGATACAGGCAATGAGGCAGTGATCGCTGATATCCTGATTGAAAACAGCAGAGGTGTCTTTGGAGGGCAAGTTGGTCAGGATAATGTCTATGAGGATGCCCATGTTTACGGATTTAGGATAGTACCTGGTGGGTTCCTTGATGATTTGTGTGAGATTGAGGGCATCTAGCTTAGTTTGTATTACTGCCGGGGTGTTCAGCATACCAGTTTAGGTCACCTAACAGAACAAACTCTGAAGCTAGATGGGGGGGCGATCAATTCATATATGGTGTCCAGGGCACAGCTGGGAGCGGAGGGGGGTCGATACCAGGCGGCAACAGTAAGAGACTTATTTCTGGAGAGGTTCATTTTTAAAATTATAAGTTCGAACTGTTTGGGCATAGACCTGGAAAGTATGACAGAACTTTGCAGACTATCTCTGCAGTAGATTGCAACTCCTCCCCCTTTGGCAGTTCTATCTTGACGGAAAATGTTGTAGTTGGGTATGGAAATCTCAGAATGTTTGGTGGCCTTCCTAATCCAGGGTTCAGACACGGCAAGGACATCAGGGTTGGCTAAAGCAGTGAGTAAAACAAACTTAGGGAGGAGGCTTCTGATGTTAACATGCATGAAACCAAGGCTTTTTCGATCACAGAAGTCAACAAATGAGTGTGCCTGGGGACACGCAGGGCCTGGGTTTACCTCCACATCGTCCGAGGAACAGAGGAGGAGTAGGATGAGGGTTCAGCTAAAGGCTATCAAAACTGGTCATCTAGAGCATTGGGGACAAAGAATAAAAGGAGCAGATTTCTGGGCGTGGTTGAATAGATTCAGGGCATAATGTGCAGACAGGGGTATGGTGGGGTATGGGTACAGCGGAGGTAAGCCCAGGCACCGAGTGATGATAAGAGAGGTTGCATCTCTGGACATGCTGGTTATAATGGGTGAGGTCACCGCATGTGTGGGAGGTGGGACAAAGGAGATATCAGAGGTATGATGAGTGGAACTAGGGGCTCCATTGTAAATTAAAACAATGATAACTAACCTTAACAACAGTATACAAGGCATATTGACATTTGAGAGAGACATAAAGCAAGGCATAAGTTATCACAGGTGTTGATTGGGAGAGCTAGCTAAGATAACAACCGGTAAGACAACAACAGCTGATCAGCTAAGACAACAACAACAGGTAAAATGGCAATGAATGGGCAGAGAGGGTCGATAAACTACACACAGAGCCTGAGTTCCCGGCTGGGGCCGACAGATAAACAAGATTAAACAGAATGGAGTACCGTGATTAATGGACTGTCCAGCAGGCATCAGCTATGTAGCCAAGTGATCATAGGGTCCAAGGGACAGCAATAGATGGATCAGGGGAGCCTCGGAGTAGTCGCTATTACTCTAGCACGCAGGCGACACAGCGTTTAAAGTTAGCAGGCCGGGGCTAGTAGAAGAGTCTGCTCTGACGTCCGACAGAGGTCGGTTGAAGGCTGGAGTAATTTGTCGGCAGACCAGTTGTGGTGGTGCGGCGGGGCGCCGAGTCGACAAAGGATCCAAGCCAGATGGCGAAAGCGGTATTGTAGTTGTAGTAATTTAATTTGCTAGCCGGGAGATGCGCCTGGCTCACGGCTAACTGGTGCTAGCTTTGGGGCAGGGGTGTTAGCCACTATAGCCACTTGATAGCAGTGGTGATCCTGTGCCAAGATCCAGAGCTTACCGATCTGATCCGATCCGGTGGAGTGGTGGATTCTGGCCGTGTTTGGGTGGAGTCCAGGTGAACAACTGAGTAGGCCGGGACGTGAGCCTGGCCTGGCTCAGGGCTAGCTTCGGTACTGGGTCACTCGGTGGCAGCTAGCTAGCTGTGAAAATCAAGAGTAATGGACCAGGGTTTATGGCAGGAATCCGGCGTTGTAGTGGAGAAACAGTCCGATACTGGTGGGCTGGCAGGTATTATCCAGGCTAAATAAAAGGGCTGGCAGAAGGTAAAGGCCGCTAGCAGTGGCTAACAATGACTAAATAGCTTGTGGCTAATTAGCTGGTTAGCTGCTGATGGCTAGCTTCTGATGGCTAGGTGGTTCTGGCTATAAGGTTCAAAAAAAATGTGCGGTTCCATATCACATTGGGTGAGGCAGGTTACCGGAAGGTATAATTGATTTAAAATGGAAAAGAGATTGAAAATAAAATTTAAATATATACAAAAAAGGATGAAAAATACAAAAGTACACGAGAGGACGAACAAAACACGTCTGCACTGCTACACCATCTTGGAATCATGATATGGGAAGTGAAATAGAATGCTAAACGCAGCAATCAGGCTGGTTCCACCAGGCTATAGGTTATGAAGGTGAATTGGGACAAATCTCTAAACTGTTTTGACCTTTGACCAGGTCTAATGTCACCAACCTGATTCTAGTGTCCACCCTGTTCCATTTATAGGAATGCTCACAGTGAGGGCATGTCTATATGACGCTGAGGGTCCCCTTGCTGGTCTTCTCAATGTTGCATGTTCGGCTGCAAACTGGACAGCTCTCAGCAATCCTCATAAACAATGTACTTCCTCATCTTATGAGGTGGTGTAGACTGGGAAGGCCTGTGACAGGGTGTTACAATAGACAACCAAGTGGTAAATATATATTTTTGGGGTTGAAATGACAAAGTTTTTTGATCATTTACTTCACAACCTAAATCTACTCTACTACTTGCATCTGATTGGTTAGGTAATTAACCTACTAGTTTATCAAACCTGCCATTTTTTAATACAACTTTTCACATAACACACATTGCCGTTGTTGATGAAGCCGCCTGTGTCAACAGGGTAGTAATTCAGGTCAAACTAATTCTAGGTCATCACTAGTTACTACAGCCACAAAGTCGTAATAATACCGCCTATTTCTACAATTTATCTTCTTAAAAAGTTCATGTAAACCGAACCCTAACCTTAACCCTATCCTTAACCACACTGCTAACTATATGCCTAACCCTAATCTTACTGTAAATTCAGGCTGCCTTCTTCACGACTGTGCTGGTGTGAGAGGACCGTGTTAGGTGATCAGTGAGTGATGTGGACGCAGAAGAACTTGAAGCTCTTGACCCCCTCCACAGCGGGCCTGCTGACGTGTGATGTTGACCCCCCCCCCCCCCCCTCCCCCCGCCTGCTTGCTCTTGCTGATGTTGAGGGAGAAATTGTTGTCTTGGCACCACACTGCCAGGTCTCTGACCTCCTCCCTGTAGGCAGTCTCATTGCCGTTGGTGATCAGGCCTACTACTGTCATGTCGTCAGCAAACTTGATGATAGAGTTGGAGTCGTGCGTGGCCACGCAGTCGTGGGTGAACAAGGAGTACAGGAGTACAGGACACATCCCTGTACGGCCCCCATTTTGAAGGTCAGTGTGGAGGAGGTTTTGTTGTCTCCCCTCACCACCTGGGGTCAGCCCATCAGGATTCAGTTGCAGAGGGAGGTGTTCAGTCCCAGGGTCCAGAGCCTGGTGACGAGCTTGGAGGGCATTATGACGTTGAACACTGAGCTGTAGTGTTGTAATTTGAAGTGGGTGCAGGGTGTCTGAGATGATAGAGTGGATGTGTGCCATGGCCAGCCTTTCAAAGCATTTCATGATTACAGATGTGAGTGCTACAGGGCGGTAGTCACTGTGGCACATTGCCTTAGAGTTTTTCAAAACAGGAATAATGGTAGTCAGCGTGAAACGTGGGGATGACAGACTGAGACAAGGAGAGGTTGAAAATGTCTGTGAAGACGCCAACCAGCTGGTCTGCGCATGCCCTGAGGACGCGCCCTGGAATACCGTCTGGCCCTGCGGCCTTACGAGTGTTGACCCGTTTAAGAGTCTTACTCAGGTCGGCCTCAGAGAGTGTTAATCCAGGGCTTTTGGTTGGGAATGCAGACTAGTGTATCCTATGTACTCATCCTATCCATGCTACGACCTATCCAACAGACTGGTGTATCCTATGTACTCATCCTATCCATGCTACGACCTAGCCAACATATGGTTGTATCCTCTGTGCTGATCGTAGCCAGCAGAGACAGCAAGCTTTTCTGAGGGTGGCAGTCATGAAGCGGATCACAAACAGATGCCACACATACGGCTGGCAGCTCCGTGTTCCCAAACAATGTGCTTCTTCAGATTAATCTGATCTGGCAAGTGGAACTCTGTAGTGATTAGTTGTCCTGGTTTAAATCCAAAATAGCACCCTATTCCATATATAGTGCACTACTTTTGACCAAACGTAATGTGCTATATAGGTTGTCATTAGGGACGCAACCCTGGTCTTATCGGAGCGGCCATTAGGAGGTCTCGTCTGGTAGCTCATTCAGCTGTTGTGTTGAAGCAGCGCCGGCTCCTGAGAGGCCACTGAATCAAAGACCCTCTCCTTCATTACATTCAAAGGCATTTCAGCTTACTTGGTCAATCAATTTGTGTGTACTGTGGCATTGGGAAACAACTAAGTAAAATCTATGTTTTTTTATCTTCAGAGGAATAGAACTTATAAGTGCCCTCCAAATGTTTTACGAACTTTAGAACATGGCTTTGAAAAACTACAAATGGGAGTGTGAAGATTTATATAAGCTTGTGTAATGAATACTGTATATGACGCACTCTTCAAAGATGCAGTACTGTATATGAACATGCCAGTCACTCATCAACAAAGCAATGTTCTGTGCATACTTGCCCTCTCTTTAAGGTCAAACTGTGAACTGCCAACCAGGATAAGATTCTAACAAAGGGATGTCAGCCCTGCCCCAGACCGTCAAACTTGTAGTGAATATTCTCTTTCTCCATCTCTTTCTCTCTCTCCCGCTCCCTCTCTCTCTCTCCCGCTCCCTCTCTCTCTCTCCCGCTCCCTCTCTCTGCCTGTCTCTTTCTCTCTCTCTCTCCCGCTCCCTCTCTCTCTCTCCCGCTCCCTCTCTCTCTCTCCCGCTCCCTCTCTCTGCCTGTCTCTTTCTCTCTCTCTCTCCCGCTACCTCTCTCTGCCTGTCTCTTCCTCTCTCCCTCCTTTTCAGAGGATATGCAATCACCGCAGCACAATCAGTTCCGCAGTGGGAATGGAAACAGGGCTTCCATTTTGAAGTTGGCTTAACCTTGCAGTGACACCTATTGAAGAGACTTTGAAATGGTTGTGGAGAATAGTTTCCGCATGGTGGGATCTGCAATTAGGCGGCACATCTGCAGCAAAGTCCTCCATTCTGGCATCCAGAGAGTCCGGTGTTGGTGGGCAGCCAACAACAACAGTTCCCAGTGCCTAACTGTGAATCATTTTATTAGATACATTTCAACTGAGCAATTAGACAGATTTCAACTGTGAATATTTATAGAGGATAGAAGACAGCTAAATAATGAACGAGAGAGAGAAAGAGAGAGGGAGAGAGAGAGAGAGAGAGACAGGGAGAGAGAGAGAGGGAGAGAGAGAGAGAGAGAGAGAGAGAGAAGGAGAGAGAGAGGGAGAGAGAGAGAGAGGGAGAGAGAGAGAAATTAAGGGAAATAAATTGGAGAGAGGGAGGGAGGGAGTAAAGGAAAAGAGGAATGGATAGGCATGGTGAAGGAGAGTGAACATTTTTTGAAAGGGACTGAGAGGAGAGAGAGAGAGAGAGAGAGAGAGAGAGAGAGAGAGAGAGAGAGGAAGTGAATGAAGGAAAGTAGAGCAAGCCATGAGTCTCAGATTTATGAGCGGATCATCAATTAACCACTCCAGTCACAATGGATCAGGCCATTTTATTTCAGTCTATACTACAGTGCATCAAGACTGAAAACAACCTCAAATCCCCCAATAGAACCCTGACATGCAGCAGACATGTTCTAATTCTCAGCATTCCTTATAGTTTTTATATCTGAACAGGCTGACAAGGACAAAAGGAATGTCACTATCCTCTCCACTTTGATGTTGAGTGTGTGGTCCCACCCTATAAAATCCAGTTGCTTCACCCTAGATGGGTAAACCTTTCTGCTCTATTGTTGACATGTTTACATTGCTATTCGTCCACCGCCTGCTGAATAATGATAGAATGGGACCATTAAATATATTGCTGATGTAGAGACAAGAGAAGGAAAACATCAATATGCAAGTGAACTTAGGTTAACAGTGGGCTGTATTACAGTTTTTTCCAACTGCTTACACACAAAATCTTTTCATGTCACACGATTTTTGAAACCTCTCACTCAAAGTGCAAAACTACACACCAAATGTGAAAAACCATTAGCTATTTCTCAGCCTTTGACTCAGTTGTCAATTGCATAAAACACTTTTTTCAAAATACTACACACAATTCTCAACCTAAAACACAAAAATCTAACAGGAAGTGACTTGCTTTCCTTTTCCAAACACAACCAATCAAAATGCTAGACTTATTCACCAGGTCACACACACACTCCTCACATGTACAAACACTAATAGCTTAACTGATCACTAACCGATCACTGATTTACTGTAGTATAGGCCTATAAATAGGTCAAAGGTCAGATTACCTATTTTGAACAATGGATGCCAACAATGGACAGAGAGCAAGAGGAGTAGGAGGGAGAGGAAGAGGACGGGGGCAAAGAATAGAAGGAAGGAGAGGCATCTCTAATGAGATTAGGGCAAAATTTGTTGATCATGTGATCAACCACGGTTTGACCATGAGAGAGGCTGGACTGAGAGTCCAGCCCAATTTGAGTCGATTTACAGTGGCGTCCATAATTCGAACCTTCTGAAATGAGAACAGGTATGCAACTATCTAATGACTATTTTAGCATTACAGTAATGTACTGTAAAATATGTATGACTTCATAGTATTGCATAAACATTTGTAACTCTAAGCCATCCATTTACTGCACTGCATTGAATGAATAAGGTTGGTTATCATGCTGTTCTACATTTTTTTGTACATTGTTTACAGTTCCTATGCTGAACACATACTGTGTGTGAATTCTGTACAGAGTGGAAAGGCAAAGACATCATGGAGGACGAGGACTCTTGTTTACAGATGTACAAGAGACTGCAATTATAAATATGGTCTATGTGGGGACATAGAGGTTGCCTCTGCCCAAGGTTGGATACGCCATGCTAGGAGATTCTTCCCTCGATGTTTGGCAAGAGAAAACCTATCTTGTGATGTGGACGAAGTATCGTGGCCAGACTCAGGCCGGAGAAGAGATGAAGTGTAGCTTAGCACTGGTGACTGCCCCCCCCCCCCCCCCCCCCTACCAATTCCTGTACTGCCCCCTTGGGACACCACACACACAATTGTGTTCTTTACTGTATTCTAAAGAATATACTTTCGGTTTACATTTGTTTATGGTTTTGTTGTATGCTACTGTATACAACAGGATTTTTTTTGCCTAATAAATATTTTCTGTTTCTACATTACATTGGTGTTTACAGTGTACTTGTTACCCCGCTCAGCCGATTACTTTCACTGTAGAACATTGCATTGGTGTTTACAGTGTACTTGTTACCCCGCTCAGCCGATTACTTTCACTGTAGAACATTGTATTGAAATGTAGATATAAGCCTATGAAAGACCAAAGAGCTTTAGATTTAGAACAACAGTGTTTACATGGTATATCCAAAAATGTACTATTATGAAAGCAGTGTTTGCCATTTGATGCAAATGCTTCATTCTGACATGTGTTTATGGCATTTTGAATGCAGTGTTACATTTTGAAGGAGATGTGAGGCATTTTGCATTTTGTGTGTGCAGTTTTGGGAATTGTGTGTAGAGTTTTGAAAAAAAGGAGACAGTTTTGAAAACTTATGTAAGCAGTTGGAAAAAACTGTAAGCCTTGGGCACGTACGTCACTGTAATAGTGTCCAAACCAGGATACCGTATATAATTACATGGGGACTGTTTCATTTCACTAAGCACTCTAATTGATCAAACTCAATCAACTGTTTACCAGGATAAGTCCACAATGGTCTCTCCTTTTTTGCAGCATAAATATACTAAAACCAAACCATTTTTAACAATGTAAAGAAAATACAATAAACGGCATATTGTTTCAAACATGCTTTGTTGAAAATCTGATCCCTAAAAAATCTACACAAAACAGGTGTAAACGTAGCTGTCTAATTCCTCCTGAAATAAATAATACAATATTGACCTGAATCTGAGTCCATATACCCACTTAATCCTAACATCCTAATATTACACCTAGTGTGGGGACCTCAGACCTACCTACCATATACTGGAAAGCTCTTGTACTTTCAACACTAACCTCAGGCCTACCTACTATATAAAGCCCTAGTACTTTCACCACCATTCAACCCTAACCTCGGGCCTACCTACTTTAAAAAGCCCTAGTACTTTCACCACCATTCAACCCTAACCTCAGGCCTACCTACTTTATAAAGCCCTTGTACTTTCACCACCATTCAACCCTAACCTCAGGCCTACCTACTTTATAAAGCCCTTGTACTTTCACCACCATTGAACCTGGGCTAATATTCCCCCACATGAGTTGTTAGGGGACAATTCCCTGCTATTGACCAGGTTCTGTACCTCCTGCTCTGGGATGATTGACGCTTCATCCCCCTTTGAAGTCCCATGGCCACAACAGAACAGCACAGGCAGCACTTCCTCTTCTGTAGCTCAAAGCGTGTGTTACTGTTAAGAAAGAAAGGCCCCCAACCTAAAAAATAACCCAGATGTTTGCTACTTTGCTTCCCGTCCCAAACGTCGGGACAAGAGCAGGCCGTGGGCCTGCATTAATGCGGCTGGATCTCCATCTGTGGATCTGATGATGACTATGACTGGCCATAGCACATACAGAGACTCACCCGGTCACATGTGTTAGCAATAAGCTAGCCTTGCCACCTTAGTTAGGCTAACAGATGGACTGGGTTAAAGCTTGCTTTTGCTGAGAGCTGGGGGAGAGTTAAAGCTTTAACCAAAATCCTCTGGTACTTTGTTTTTGCATAGAAGCAATAATGTAACAAAATTAGATAAAAGGTAGGAATTACTTCACATTGACTCAATAACAAGTAGGCCTATGTTAATATGCATGACATGGACCTGCCAAAGATCATAACAATTGCAACTCTTTGATGGAGGATCTACATAATATTATCTATGATTCAATGTTATGAATATTCCTGATTATCGCTTATGACGACTTCCAGGTTTTCTGCACTGAATTCCGTGACCGCTATGGATATTGGGCTCGTATAACACCATTATTATGAAGAGCTTGTAGTATCATACCCAACCTCATAGAGGACCAGGATAGTGGGTCAGAGCCCTTATGACATGCCATTTGGTATGATTGCTTCTGTGTAGGACCAAAGTCCCCTCCTGCCGAGCTTTCAGGGTCCTCTCCACAAGCCTCTCCACCTCCATTTTGTAAATATGAACAAGCCGTACTGGTTAGACAGAGCTGCAGAAGACTAGAGATAAAGATGGACCGCTTTTGAGCTTGACTTCAATATGACCTTTTTGAGACTGATAGAACATCATTAGTACACCTATTAATTAAGTATACCCGTAGCCTGTTCTCTGTGCTATATTAAGTTCATCAAGTTTGTATGTCAGGGCTAATGCCAGTGTAATTGCCTATTTCAGCTGGGCCTATTGTTGAGAATCCTCCCTTACATCCTAGACATCCTCCATTGCCATCTCAAGACAGAGAAGGAGAACATTAAGCATCATCTGAAATAATTATCCCAATTGCTAGTATGAAATGGCACAGGCTTGAATGTTGCCTGTTCTTTTACCTGAGCTATGCGAGGCCAATATCACCGCAATCATCCAATTGGATCTGAAATAGCCAGACAACAATTGTTACCACTGCCTGCAATGTAATGAGACCATCCTACGATGAACCATCAAATGTTTGCAAGAAGTAGTGAAAATGTTCTGGGAGATTTTTTTTTGTCTCTTCTAGAAGAAATCAAATAAAACATTTTTGAATATATATTATTTTCAGAAGTACAGTGGAACATCACTGTGATGTGGAATGGCATTTTACAGGACAAAATAGTCATTTTGAGAGATAAATCATTAAAGGCAGTCATTGTATTATTGTACAGTGCCTTGCGAAAGTATTCGGCCCCCTTGAACTTTGCGACCTTTTGCCACATTTCAGGCTTCAAACATAAAGATATAAAACTGTATTTTTTTGTGAAGAATCAACAACTAGTGGGACACAATCATGAAGTGGAACGACATTTATTGGATATTTCAAACTTTTTTAACAAATCAAAAACTGAAAAATTGGGCGTGCAAAATTATTCAGTCCCTTTACTTTCAGTGCAGCAAACTCTCCGGAAGTTCAGTGAGGATCTCTGAATGATCCAATGTTGACCTAAATGACTAATGATGATAAATACAATCCACCTGTGTGTAATCAAGTCTCCGTATAAATGCACCTGCACTGTAATAGTCTCAGAGGTCCGTTAAAAGCGCAGAGAGCATCATGAAGAACAAGGAACACACCAGGCAGGTCCGAGATACTGTTGTGAAGATGTTTAGAGCCGGATTTGGATACAAAAAGATTTCCCAAGCTTTAAACATCCCAAGGAGCACTGTGCAAGCGATAATATTGAAATGGAAGGAGTATCAGACCACTGCAAATCTACCAAGAGCTGGCCGTCCCTCTAAACTTTCAGCTCATACAAGGAGAAGACTGATCAGAGATGCAGCCAAGAGGCCCATGATCACTCTGGATGAACTGCAGAGATCTACAGCTGAGGTGGGAGACTCTGTCCATAGGACAACAATCAGTCGTATATTGCACAAATTTGGCCTTTATGGAAGAGTGGCAAGAAGAAAGCCATTTATTAAAGATATCCATAAAAAGTGTTGTTTAAAGTTTGCCACAAGCCACCTGGGAGACACACCAAACGTGGAAGAAGGTGCTCTGGTCAGATGAAACCAAAATTGAACTTTTTGGCAACAATGCAAAACGTTATGTTTGGCGTAAAAGCAACACAGCTGAACACACCATCCCCACTGTCAAACATGGTGGTGGCAGCATCATGGTTTGGGCCTGCTTTTCTTCAGCAGGGACAGATGGTTAAAATTGATGGGAAGATGGATGGAGCCAAATACAGGACCATTCTGGAAGAAAACCTGATGGAGTCTGCAAAAGACCTGAGACTGGGACGGAGATTTGTCTTCCAACAAGACAATGATCCAAAACATAAAGCAAAATCTACAATGGAATGGTTCAAAAATAAACATATCCAGGTGTTAGAATGGCCAAGTCAAAGTCCAGACCTGAATCCAATCGAGAATCTGTGGAAAGAACTGAAAACTGCTGTTCACAAATGCTCTCCATCCAACCTCACTGAGCTCGAGCTGTTTTGCAAGGAGGAATGGGAAAAAATGTCAGTCTCTCTATGTGCAAAACTGATAGAGACATACCCCAAGCGACTTACAGCTGTAATCGCAGCAAAAGGTGGCGCTACA